>NC_044503.1:6098707-6228707 GCF_902362185.1 Chanos chanos | reverse complement strand
GTGTGTGTGTGTGTGTGTGTGTGTGTGTGTGTGTGTGTGTGTGAGTGTGTGTGCGTGTGTGTGCGTGTGTGCGCGTGCGTGCGTGTGTGTGTGTGTGTGTGTATGTGTGTGTGTGGGGTGAGTGCTGACTGTGTGCTCTGTCTTACACACACACAATGCCGCTCTGTGTGCTGGCCTGAGGAATGTTGAGAGAGAGCCGGGCGCGGGGGGGCAGACCGACGGGTGTGGATGAAGGGGGAAAGGATGGAAGGAGGGTGCGGAAAGGTAGAAGTTTGGATAAAGGAGTGAAGGGGTGGATAGAGCCGAGCGAGGCTCCAGGGGTGTGTAGGGTGGCTGGGTTGCAGCAGAGTGGACGATGAGAGGACAGCATGTTGGCTTAAGCACTAATGTAAGCCTCTACACCACCATCACAATCACTGCTAAACACAGACCAGTCAACGCTTACTGCAAAACATTCATATTGACCCTCAATGCATGCATGCATTGGAAATGCCTTTTTAAGCACTTTCCATACGGTGCAGAGAATATGGAGAAATTCTGAGAGAGGAATTGAGGAAATTAATGGGTTTGTGAGTAATCAAGCAAGGATACAGCTACAAACAATCTCTATTTCTCTATTTCTGTATATTTTTGAAGGGTTTTTTTTTATAAATTTAAACTTCCTGGGTCTCTATAGCACAAATACCTATGGATGCAAAGTAATCTAACCCCAAAGTCAGAGCATACAAACCTAATAATTAAATTAAGATCAATAAGACACAATAAACAAGCCAAGTTACAAACTGGGAAATGAACTAATGCATTGACTAATTGGACAGTGCTTACGTTAGTATTTTAACCCTTAAAAAATAAGCATTTTCTTTCCTCTTCCCGCAAAGGAATCTGTGAGAGTGAGACTTTCTCTCTCTTGGTAGTTTTTTTTTTCATGAGCTTGTGAAATTCACTGTGCTTCAGCAAATACTCAGCTCAAAGCTTAGAGCTTTTTCCTCAAGGAACCAAAAATCATTGATCTGCAAGGCACAATGCGGTTTTGCGGTTTTCTAATGACGTGCCACAGAAATCCTCTATCTAATGACCACATGCCTTTAAAGACACTTGAGTATTCAATATATAAAAATATCTACATTACTTAGTAGAAAAATACCTTGATTTATAATTGTGTGCATTAAACTCAGTCACGGCCTCAAGTTCCAAACAATTCAACCCGATTCACCATCAGTCACATGACCTGATAGACCTGATTCAGGCAATTGGTCACATGATTATCGGTATGCTGATGATAAATTTGTATGATTGGAGGAGCTGAGGATCCCTGAGGAATGAACTGATAACCAATGTGCTGTGAATTAAGTGAGCCGACTAGTGAATCGTGGTTGCCATTCACGGCTAGGTTTAAATGACAACATAAATTCACTCATTAAAATCTGTTACCGCATACAGATGTTTTCGGTTATTTTAATCCACAACCTCATACCATTGTCAGTGTTCGATTGAGCGTTTGATTTGATTGACACTTGAAATCAACATTTGAATGTAAATCAAAACTTCCAGTCATATTCACATTTACAGTATTCTTTTTATTCTTAATCTTAACCACAGTTCATCTCAACACATCAACTACAGCAATTTCATCTGCACCTTAACTATCACTACTATCCCGACCTTAACGACTATTCCTAACTTCCTAATTTTTTATTAGAAGGGCTGTGGAAAGCCTGTGCGTACACTGGTCTGTCCAGACTGGGAGAAGCAGAAGCAGGAGAAAAGTGGGAAGAAAAATTTAGTATTTATAAATATCATTTATAAATATGCAACAGGGGAACTTTCCATCCTTACATTTGTGATCCTGTCTGAGGCTTTGGAGAAACTCTTTCAGGTTCACATGATCATTCTTGTTTATGGACAGAGTAGCGACGAAAGTTAGCTGTTAAGCTGGGGGTACTGAAATGGTCTAAAAGGGATAGACGCACGCGCACACACACACACACACGCACGCACACACACACAATGATTACTTAACCAAAACAAACATTTCCTGACATGACTTTGCATTCTTAACGGTTCCTTGGTACACACTGGAGACAGTTTGCAGTGTGAGCCGGTCTGAGAACTGAACTCTGTGTGTGGAATCTCCAGTCCAAGAACATTCCAAAATTCTAAAGAGTAACTGTCAGAACGATTTGATCAAAGCCTCTTAGAAAGACAAAGTCACATCAAAGCACAAGAAAAACACATATTTACATAATGAATGTGCATAATCTCTATCCTAATCAACGTAACACATTACAGGTGAATAAACAGACGACTAGGAATGACGGACATGCGGCACGGCTTTTTTCATTCTTTGTCTGACAATGAAATTTTTGAGGGGGCAGCAAGAAACAGTACAAGAAAGAGAGAGAGAGAGAGAGAGAGAGAGAGAAAACAGAGAGAGACACACACACACAAGACAAACTCATGTATAGTCAGTAAATCAGATAGGCAGACAGGCCAGCAAACAGAGAGACAAGAGATACGGGGGGAAAGTAGAGGAAGAGAAAGATGCAGGGAAGAGAGGAGGTCTCCACTTGTGGAGACGGAGACAAAGCCAGCATTCACTGGCACAGTGCAGGAATGAGAAACATCCTCCACCTAGAGCCACACGGCCATCAGCAGGGCACGGGTTAGAGTGCTCATGGTAGGGGCCAACACGAATGTGCGTGCGTGTGTGTATGCGTGCATGTATGTATATGTGTGTGTGTGTGTGTGTGTGTGCGTGTGTGTGTGTGTGTGTGTGACTGTGAGGGGTGAGTGTAAAGCACACAGTGCCAGTTCGAGCGGAAATGACACAGAGGAAATGGCTGTTTGATCTGGTGCTGAGGGAGTGTAATATGACTCTGGAGTCTAACATACAAACTTCATCCCACCTCAATAATTCCCAGCTGTACTGACTATGCTCTTCATAGCCCATGGGAAACATCCTAATCTTCTCTCCCATCATTAGCTCAGCACTGTAAGTGCTCAAAATGCCATTATTAATGTGCTTAAAGAATCTCCTGGACAAGAATCACAAAAAAACAGATGCATCCATAATTGAGATTTCAAAAGTGACACATTTGTCCTTCAGAGGCTGTCTGGTTCTTCAAATTGCTCATGGAAAGATCTCCATTTTCAGTAGTTTCATGCTTCTGTAAATATTTTAATGATGTCCATTGGTTTGTACATTCAGCTCTAAAAAAAAGAATAATTTTCAATCATACTGCAAAGGCACTTGCTGCTGGTACAAATCTCATGTGGTGTGTTGAACAAGCAAAAGGACGCTCGTTATTCAGGGTTCTCCTGCTTTTTTACATGAATTATTGTGTAAAGCAAATCCTTTCTGACTGTGCTTCAATCACATATCACCATATACTCCAGTAAAGTTTCCCGCTAGAGAGTAGTCAGTGCTGAAAATTTTTACTTTAGCCTTCAGGTACTACAAACGGAGTTTACTTCATCACGAAAAATCAAATGAAATCGGCTTCCATGTGTCTAATCAAGATGTCTGTTTTCCCATTTGTCGGGTGAGAAAGTGTAACAGTTGAATGCCATTTTATTTCTTTAACATGTCGATGTGAGAAAACGGACAGCAAAGCTGTTCTCTGTAACACGCGATATTCAGTTCTTTGAGTTGCGCTTGTGGTCCTGCGTTTGACCCTGTTAACTGGGGATATAGTGGTCGCAGGGCGCCTCCCGCAGGTTCAGATACATTAAGACGTTACTTCATGTCAGTTTGTCCGGGCTTTAACCATATGCCAGTGTTAACGGCCACCACAGGGTGTCGCTCAACATGTGTCGTACATCTGGGCGAAATTTGAACGCCCGTTTTTCATGTAAATGACGATGGATGGTCTTCTTCACTGTTACTGTTGTTGCTAATGTTGTTGTTTTTTGTTTTTATTTTATATTTAATCTTTTGCATTCTTTGACCTATCACTCAGTCGTTATCATTCTAAGGAGGAAACATAGCATCAGTAGGCCTACTAAATACCGCAGTATTAGTTTACCGCCTTGTATGTTGTAAAGCATGCAGTTTTCCATCAGCATGTTCGCTACGTAAGCGATAAATTAAATGAAGTGTGTGTGTGTGTGTGTGTGTGTGTGTGTGTGTGTGTGTGTGTGTGTCGTTATTATACGTTGAGCATTAGCAGCTCTTGTTGTCTGTAATCAAATATCAGTCAAATAACAAATAATTAGTAAGTGACCAAGGAAATGATATTTTTCTCAAACGTTATTCTGACTTAATCTCTCATTTACCACAATCTGCGGTAGTACACTCCAAAAATCCTTGAAATTTCTTGAAAGACTTATTCTTCGCAATAAAATTGTTAATTATTAATAATTATTTGGTAATAATTAACTTGTGACTGAGCAATGAAACAATACTATTATCAAACATTGTAGGACCAAAACAGATCACACCACAACTCTGTGGAGATTGAGCAACATGCATTGACCTTCGGAAAGCCAGATGTATAATTAGTCATACCCACCCCTTGTACAATTAGCTCCAAGTGACAAAATACCGTGATCTCTGCCAGGATTTCTCAGAACTTTCTGATTAATGTCCGCCTTGATGTCTATCTGTTTGACATATTTACTGGCACATGATTTAGGTTTGACGTTCTTTCACAGAGGTGATCTACCCGTTCACATATTAATCCAAAAATAAAAAAGTATTTACACCTTATCAGACATCTGCATCGTGTAGGCTTATTATGATTTCCGTTGGAAGAGCAGAGTCGGGGCTAAACCTAGAAATTAAATTCATTTAACACGGTGTTTGAATGGAAAGGTAATTTGTTTAAGCCTGCGGTCACCAGACATGGTTTCTAGAATAAATCAAACTTCGTTTACAGCAGACGGGCCAGCGCTGCCCTTGGGAATGATGCCAGTGAATAATAAATCAGTCGTCAGTGCCAATTTTGGATCTTGTTGCTATTGGTTAATGAGCCAACTCTGTGGTAGCGATTACAACCTCCTTCCTCCCCCTCGCCCTCCCACAGTCCCCTCCAGTCCTCACCTGTGCCCGGCTCCCGAAACCTCAACACTCATTCCACAGAGTCCGCAGAGACCGGCTGCATATATTCCGTCAGTATAGTCCGAGAGGAAGTGCTGGAAAGTACTAGTAATTGAAGAGACACGTACCGCCCGTACAAAAGCCGCAACGCTGTTCCGTCGCTTTGTGTCGTTATATTTGAGCGTATTAAAAAAATTAATATCTGTTCACCGCCATCACAATGCATTGTTTAAAAACACTGCGGGCCTCGAATGCAGGGGCTGTACAGGTGGTTATTAGAAATGCAGGGAAATCGGTGTGCGCGTCGAACAATATCGGACATTTAGGCACGAGAAAGCAGCCAGTTCGACTGCTCCGCACCAGCGCAGCATCCTACAGCCAGCAGCTACATGTCATCCCTGACACCGAACCCGGCCTCCACAGGTAAGATAACTTACAAACAGTACTTTACTATGAGACAAATAACGGCTTTCTCAAATCCATGTTACAACTATGTAGCAGTGTATATCACCTTAGTAGTGTTAGAAATCAGGGTTAGAATGACGGGTTGAGGGGGTCAGTTAATTAAGACTTGCCCTCCCCCAAAAGAGGTAAAAACAACAGTTTGGGGGGGTTCGAGACATTTATATATCCTATGCTATATAGCCCTGGAGAAAAAGTTGACACCCGCCTGATTGTCATTGTATTATTCGTACTCTGTTAAAAATCGTATCGGTTTAGTGTTTGTCACTGAAATACAAATGGCCTTTCATCTCTAGAACATATGTACTCACATAAGGAGTATCGCCAAACAATTGTTTACTTGTGTTCCTGGACCAGGTAATTTTGAATCTTTGTAAATGAATTTATGTTCCAGTATGTAACTGCAAATTATTAACTGCACCTGCGCAACAGCAAGAGTGGTGTATTAATTTGAAAATGCAAACGGAAGTACAAATGGGCCTCTCATCACGTTATTAAATCGATGTAGCCTAATGTTACCACTCAGGTTTAAATGTGAACTTGTGTTTGAATAGCATTTTTGTTTGTTTGCTTATTTGTTTGTTTTGTTTTGGGGTTTTTTTTTGGGGGGGGGGGGGGGGGGGGTTGGCTTTGATGCAAGTAGTGCAGAATTTGTGACAGTGTGGTTAGACGTTGTGTTTGGATCTCTTGTGGGGTTTCAAGTTATTCATTAAGGGGTTTTATATATGTTGTGCTTTGATATGAAAATAGTCATTTTATTTTATTTTGCCAAGTTTGATTTCTGTGTTTTATTGTGGTAATTTTCCTGTGTTCGGGGTTTGACAAGTGATCTCTGAGATTGTATTGTGCTGTAATGTAGTAATTGGTTTATATTTGGGGTCTGTATATTAGGGGGTGTTCTGAGTGCTACAGTCATTTGTTTGTTTTTTGGGGTTTAACAGTCAAAAGGTGATTTCTGGGTTGGAAGATTTGCTGTTCTACACCATCTCACAGGGAGAGGAGAAGATGTCTATCTCACGATTCATTTCTGTGAGTTCATGCCCCTGTCCACACACACACACACACACACACACACACACATACACAAATATTTACCCATGTAAATACATGAGCAGGTCACACACAAACATATGTGCTCAAGCTTCTCATGTGATCTCTTGACACAACTTCATAATCATTCTGTGAGAGAGAGAGAGAGAGAGAGAGAGAGTCAGACAGACAGACAGACAGACAGACAAGGGTGTGAGAGTAGGAGTCATCTGGCTTTGCACATGTCACCCAAAAATAGATCCTCACATTGCCCCATTATGTCACTGCTACACGCCCCTTCATTGCTCCGTCACATTTTGGCGTGTGTGTGTGTGTGTTCCCCCAATACTTCAAATAACTTCATTCTGAATTAAAAAGAAAAATTTAAAAAATGAAGCACAATTATAGTGCTAATATTCCTCCATCATAGCAGCTCTAATCTTACAGACTTTATTTGTCATGCTGACTCATATATGTGCATGAGAGTTGATGTGTTGGTGTTTTTCAGGCACTAAAGAGCACAGGGCTTTTGACCTCTGACCCCCGCCTGAGAGACTGCATGCGACAGCTCCACAAATCAGTGCATGAGTCCGTCGGGACCAGGATGATGGATCAGGAATTGTTCAGGAAGTAAGTATTAACCCCGACCAAAACATTTGTGTTGCGGTATGACTGCTGTATGATTAGGCTGTAGAACATGGTATCCATTTTTTAAGTCAGCTAGCTTACCTCACAAAAATGACATATACAGATACTAAATAAATGTAATTCTTACACCATAGGGTATATATCAAGAGCCTGAGAATTGAACAGGTGGTGGCTAGAGAAATTTCCATTACAGTGAGTGTGTATGAGAGTTCAACTGACAACAGTTGCAGTTTTATAGCACACAGCTGTGCGACACTCACACACACACACACACACACACAAACACAGACACACACACACGCACGCACAGACTCACATGCATACACGTGGTGAAAAGACTAGAAGGCTGTTGACACACACTGCTGATAAACGCGAGCAGTGTATTCCTGTAGAGTGAGGAGCTGTGCCAGTCATATAAAAAGCTCACCTTATCAGATAAACACACACATACACACACACTAATTTGATATCATCTGAGAAGTCCAACGGGTCACACATTAATCTGCGTGTGTGTATTAGCTTGAGTCTGGTATTACTAAGTTAATCCATGTAAAGCAGTGATGGAATGTTTGGTCTTTTCTCTTGGAGTTCACTGTTCCATTCAGTAATCAACCCGAAGTAATTTGACTCTACATCTGAGTCAGTGTTACTAGTGTGTGTGTGTGTGTGTGTGTGTGTGTGTGTTTGCGCGCACTTGTGCTTCTCTGCTAAAGGTGTGTTGGAAACAGCATCGTCCTTCTAACTCAAGCCTTCCAGAGGAAGTTCATTATTCCAGATTTTGAGACTTTCACTTCAGTTATCGACCAGATTTACTACAATGCCCAGTCACAGCATGGAGGCAAGGTGAGTCTTCACACATTTATTCCCACATACACACACACACACACACACATACACACACACGCATGCGTCCACACACGCATGGATTGGCCTTCACTGTGAGCATTCTAACCCATGTCCTGCTGATTGCTGTGTGCCTCTGAGGAAAAGTATATTTACTCTGGAGTATATGTGTATTTGTGTGTGTTTGTGTGTGTGTATTTCTGTGTGTGTGTGTTTGTGTGTGTGTGTGTGTGTGTGTGTGTGTGTGTGTGTATTTGTGTGTGTTTGTGTGTTTGTGTGTGTGTGTGTGTGTGTGTGTGTGTTCAGGTGGCAGACTATATCCCCCAGCTTGCTAAGTTCAGTCCTGATCTATGGGGAGTGTCTCTGTGCACAGTTGACGGCCAGAGGTAAGACGGACCAAGAGTCACCAAACACACCTGGAGTATTTTATTCCAACCCTAACCTAACCAATGCGATTCTAATGCCCTCACATCTTTTGAACTATATTCAACCACTGTTCTCTTGTTTGCTCTTTATTCTCTTTCTCTCTTTCTCTCTCTCTCTCTCTCTCTCTCTCGCTCTCTCAGGCATTCTATCGGGGACACTAGAGTGCCTTTCTGTTTACAGTCCTGTGTGAAGCCTCTTGAATACGCCGTGGCCGTGCACGAGACAGGAACAGAGCACGTGCACAGATACGTGGGCAAAGAACCAAGCGGCCTCAAATTCAACAAACTCTCTTTGAACGAGGAGGGTAGGAAAAACAATCACATCCCTTTCTCTTTCTCTCTCTCTCTCTCTCTCTCTCTCTCATTCACTCTCACTCTTTGTACACTCATTGTACATCTGTTAAATTTCCTGGTGTCAGACTAGCATATCAGTATTCAACTACTCACAGAACTCCCTACTTCTTAGATGTGTATTCGCACTGACTGAGTGCTGAGTAGTGCCACCGTCAGCCACTATCATCTTTGGCATGCAATTCAAATGAACAGTTGAGAAGTATAATTGTTTGACCGATGTTTCTGTGGAACCAATTTGTCTCATTCGTCACGGTGGCATCTATCTACTAAGAGACAGATCCATCTCTCTTTGTAAGACATACTGTCACCCTCATGTCCCTGTGCAAACTGAGCTTTCCGTTCGAGGACAAGCAGTAATACGAACGGACATTAGACTATCAGACGCTTCAAGGAGAGACATCTTATCTTTAGCTTTCCTCCAGCTAACAGGAAGAGAATCAAAAGGGGACTCTGTGAACCTGTTAGCTATTACAAAACGCACCGTATCAACGATTGACCAACTCTACGCGTATTGCTTAACCTTTACTTCGTGAGGGCGTAAAGCTTTGAGCGCTCCTGTACAAAGGAACTGGATAAAGTCAAGTCAAGTAAAGCTTTATGGTCATCTCGGCCATGTACAGCACAGCATACAGCCGTGACGAAATGATGTCCTCCTTGGACCATATGGTGCAACATGGACAGACAGCAGCACATTCAGACAGACAGGAGCGCATTCAGACAGACAGGAGCACATTCAGGGGGATAATTAAATACACTTAGTTGGAATAAAGGACTATGCTAAGCAAAATGAAAACATAGAAAAACACTATACTAGAAGGACTAACTGAGGGGGGGACACATTGGGAAGACAGTGCAATTGAATATAATATAGTGCAAAAAGATTGACTGCTGTAAGTAAAGACTGCGTGTTATTAATGAGAGTATTGAAGGGTTTTTTTCTTGTTATTTTTTTTTAACAGATAAACCTCACAACCCTATGGTGAATGCAGGAGCCATAGTCATCAGCTCACTCCTTAAGGTAAAGAAATATTTCTCTCTTATTGCGTGCTTTGAAAGAATGAAAGAAATATCTTAGAAACGGCAGCTGTGCAGATTTCCACAGTGTCCAGTCAGCATTTAGGTTAACTGAATCCACTTTAGTCACCAAATATCGCTATCAGTTACCACTGATGTTATCACACACCTAATATGGAATGAAGCAACTGCTCTGAGGTAGGCACCCAGTGTATTCTGACCCTGAAAGCAGCAGACAGCTGATGACATGTATGTGCGTGTGTATACGGAAGGGTTATCTCAGGTAGATGGACTGTCATAATTGTGTCATGGGGAGGTGTGTTACGGGATAGCCAATCAGAATACGACACCCAAAGAGGTGTGTTGTTAGGGGCAGCTGCAGAGAGGCACATAAGGGCAATGGGGGAGGATGGACAGAGACCAAAAAAATGAGGGGGGGGGGGGGGGCGTTAGAGAAAAGGAGGGAGAAACAGACAAGCAATTGGACACTGTTAGAATGACAGATTTTTAGGTGAAGGTCAGAATCGGCCAATCAGGTGACTTGCCTCAAGTCAAGCCAACAACCTTCAGTTCACACAGAACGAGATGTGAAAATGCCATCACGACGTTACATAATATAAAGACCCGCCGCCATAAGGCAGATCTCGGACACGCACACAACCTTGTGCTCGCAGGAGTATTTTTAAGGAGCAAGTTACGTCCTTCTCCTGCTTGACCTTTCGCTGAAGGAATCCCCTTTCCCTCTTCGTAGAACCCACAGCTTGCACCTCCGACTTTACGACTGAAACTCAATCAGCAAAGCGCACTGTCCCCAGTCTCAGTCATAAGACACAGACACACACACACACGCACACACACACACACACACACACACGCACGCGCACACGTACACGCACACACGAACACACACACACACACACGCACACGCACGCGCACACGTACACGCACACATGCACACACACACACACGCACATTTACAGACACACCTGCTCACATACACAAACACATATTCACGTACACACTCACTTGCACATCAGATACATCTAGCGCCATAGTCACATGATACGCACTCTTAGAGAGTGAGGAGGAAACGGTGAGACAGGAAGTATGCCAGATAAGGAGTGGTTTTCAAGGGTCCCAACATAGAGCAGCTAGCTGACTGACCACACTTCTCCAGGACACTCTATTCCTTAACACTATGTAACACTAACCATAAATAACGTTAACCCAGGTTCAGGGTGTGCTCTGGTTTTGGAATGCTCTGTTGACCAAAACAGTGTTCCACAGCTTCAAGTTCTTTGAAAAGTAAATTATTCTTTTCAATTGCTTATTAGTCTCCTGGCAGAAGATGCTCTCTCAATTCAATTCAATTTCAATCCAAAGTGCTTTATTGGCATGACAAATAAGGCATTGTATTGCCAAAGCATTCATACAAAGCATAAGGAATACAAGGAACAAGTCATATGGATCTAATCTAAGTCTAAATCTTATGTAAATTTAAATCTACTCTAAGTTTAAATCTAGACCTAATCTATTCTATATATAGATTTACACAGATTTGGACTAACATAAAATAAACATAGACACTACACTCAAATATGAGTAGGAACATTACATGTGTAACATGTATAGAAACATTAAACGTTAAACATATTTACATTTAGGTTTAGCTAGTGTCCCTCAGGTTATGCTCTCTCTCTCTCTCGTTCTCTCTCTCTGTCTGTCTCTTTCTCTCTCTCTCTCTCTCTCTCTCTCTCTCTCTCTCTCTCTCTCTATCTCTCTCTCTCTCTCTGTCTCCCTAGTTCCAACAGAAAGAGTAACACTGCCTCCCCAAGTCTGAGTTAGAACTCATTACTGACTAGTGGAATTTATTCTGTGTTGAGCTGTTGCAGTCACGCAGTCACTGATGGTGATTTACGATGAGAGACCAGAATAGGTTAGGTAGATTAAAATAATCTGTCTTCTCTCTCTTTCACAGCCTGGATCAAACAAGGCAGAGAAGTTTGACTATGTAAGTAAAAAAAGAAATTGAATTATATTTGTATGATGAATTTTATGGGTTCAGTAGAGAACGGTTAAGGGAAATATCATAGAGTTATCCATGTTGTATTTAACACCGCAGAACTTTTACTGTGATTGCTGTTTGACAGTCATATAGATTTTCAGTCTCAGTCATCACTAACCCAGAAGATCACAATCACATTCATTTACCTACAGTCAGCCGTTGACGTAAAGCAGTTCACTTTTGTCTTTGTATATACTAACAGTTTTTAAGCAAATATCTATAAATGTCCACATCCCATCACGGTGCAGATTATCCTGTATGATTTCCTTCCGTTGTTTTCTTTGTGTCAATCCGATATATAATATGCCGAATTTATAAATCATTTATCATGTGATTAATAGAGGGAATTCACAAACGTATTTATTTCTAAATACACTCAATTACTGTGTACGCGGACCTGTGACCTCAACCTGGCTGTACTGACCTTTCTCCTCTGTCTTTGTTTTTAGATGATGGAGTATGTGAAGAGAATGGCAGGCCAAGAGTATGTTGGCTTCAGTAATGCAACGTGGGTTCCCCCTGCATTCTCACTGCACGATGTTCACATTGCTTCAATGCACAATGCTCACATAATTTCACTGCATGATGAAGTTAAAGTCACGGTTAGGACAGGAACATTTCATGACGAATACCCAACGGTGTTCAACTCGTGTTTGTACACGTACAGAGTGTGGCTTACCACCTACGATTGAATGATTTACTTGTGTAATGTGCTTGGTTTGTTTTTGGATATAACAACTGTTTAATCGTGTTCTTCATACAGGTTTCAGTCCGAGAAGGAGACGGGTGATAGGAACTTCGCAATTGGTTATTATCTCAAAGAGAAAAAAGTATGTGGTAATGCTAATGCCTTTTTATCATATCAGTATCATTTTTAATAATCAGCATGACTGGTGCACTTCAGTCTAAGAAAAACAATTAAGTCCTCCCTCTCTCTCTTTCTCTCTCTCTCTCTCTCTCTCTCTCTCTCTCTTCTCTCTCTTCTCTCTCTCTCTCTCTCTCTCTCTCTCTCTTCTCTCTCTCTCTTCTCTCTCTCAGTGTTTTCCTAATGGAGCTGATATGATGGCTGCCCTTGACTTTTACTTTCAGGTGAGCATTTTACTTTGCTGAAATCAACTTGATCTAAATAGAATAGAATAAAATAGAATTCTGCTATTAGCACCAAAAGAGGAACTCAAATGAAGTTCAACCTTCTCTCTCTCTCTCTCTCTCTCTCTCTCTCTCTCTCTCTCTCCTTCCTCCTCAGCTGTGCAGTATTGAAGTGAACTGCGAGTCTGGCAGTGTCATGGCAGCCACGCTGGCAAACGGAGGCATCTGTCCAATCACAGGCGAGCGCGTGCTGAGTGCTGAGGCCGTGAGAAACACACTCAGCCTCATGCACTCCTGTGGCATGTATGACTTCTCTGGCCAGTTCGCCTTCCATGTGAGTCATACACATATACACACACATGCGTGCACACACACACACACACAAACAGACACATACATATACGTGATTCGTGAATTGTCAGTGATGAAGCATTGACTGTGAGCATAATGACCATCTACGTTCTCTCAGGTGGGCTTGCCTGCTAAGTCAGGTGTGTCAGGGGCTGTGCTGTTGGTGGTCCCCAACATTATGGGCATGATGTGCTGGTCTCCGTCACTAGACCGCCTGGGAAACAGCGTGCGGGGCATCCATTTCTGTCAGGTATCCACTGCCGCTTTCTCTCTCTCTCTCTCTCTCTCTCTCTC
Organism: Chanos chanos; assembly: GCF_902362185.1. NCBI lineage: Eukaryota > Metazoa > Chordata > Actinopteri > Gonorynchiformes > Chanidae > Chanos > Chanos chanos. The sequence goes on along the minus strand of NC_044503.1, from coordinate 6,215,095 downwards.
TCTAACACACACACACACACACACTCATATACATACATACACACACAAACTCACTGCTCAATATCACTGAGACTGACAGTCACTCTCTGGATTTCTGTTATAGGACTTGGTTTCTCACTTTAATTTTCATAATTATGACAACCTGAGACACTTTGCTAAGAAGCTAGACCCTCGCAGACAGATAGGCCATGAGAGGGTAAGACACGCACTCTAAGAGATTAATTTGTTACAATACTCTGTTGACTACATCAGTGTGTAGCTTAGCCCTGAGCAAGTGGGGTAGGCTGTGATCTGACTCTGTGTGTGTGTGTGTGTGTGTGTGTGTGTGTGTGTGTGTGTGTGTGTGTGTGTGGCTGTGGCTGTGGTCTTACAGAATAAGTCTGTGGTTGATTTGATGTTTGCCGCATACAGTGGGGATGTCTCTGCACTCAGGAGGTAAAACAACCAATGTCAACTTTCTTTTTTATTTGTTTATAAAATGTTTACCAGTTTGTTTTAGTGTACGTAAATCCCCACCCCCCCCCCCCCCTCTCTCTCCCTCTATCTGTCAGATTTGCACTGTCAGCTGTAGATATGGGGCTTAAGGATTACGACTCTCGTTGTGCTCTCCATGTAGCAGCAGCAGAGGGTAACTTCTCACTCATTCATTGGTTAATTTCTTCATTCACTCAATGCCATTCTCTTTTGCCTTCTTAACAACTCCCACTAACTCAAGTCCGCAGGTTACAGTTTTGCTTATGAAAAAAAAAAAAAAAAAAAAAAAAAAGCGAGTCAAAGCAGATAAAAAGTCACATCTTTGTTGTAAAGAAGTATATCTCTGATTCAGAGTAGTATCTTTAATGGACTTTTCCTGAAATGTCTCTAACCGACAGTTCTATTTGTTCACAGGTCATGTGGATGCAGTAAGGTTTTTAACAGAGACATGCAAAGTAGACCCCTTTGTGAAGGACAGGTGAGGGACGGTTTTCACTCCCAATTCTCGCTTTCGGTCCGTCGCTCCGGGTTTGTCGTAACGAATCTCTCTCCTCTCTCGACAGGTGGGGAAACACACCCTTAGATGATGCCATGCAGTTTGGCAGAGAGGAAGTGGTTAAGGTGTTACAAGAATACCAGCGCGTTTTTACGCACCCACAACCAAAGCAGGAGTGCATCACACACACTGCCCCTGGCACCACACTGGAAGTAGATGAACTGAGAACGATGGAAAGTCTAGAAGGTTTGGTGTGAGGGATTGTGGATTACTGTGTCAGCGTCCTAAAAAAAAAAAAAAAAGGAGTACCAACTCTAGAGAGAGAGAGACAATGGAAAAGGGGGGGGGGTGCAGGGTGCCAAAATGATGAATTTATGGGACAGAGAGGCTTCTTTTCTCTTTTCAAAGCTTCCAAGCTCAGAGAAAGAGGGAGTTAGGTCTAACTGGAACTTCATCCTATACTGGCTCCAGACATTGAAGGGGTCTATGTGTGTGCGTGTGTGTGTGTCCCTGCAAGCGTTGAGAGGAGCCATGGGAACATTCCGAGATGGGTTTGTGTGTGTGTGTGTGTGTGTGTGTGTGTGTGTGTGTGTGTGTGTCTAGCCAGCTCAGGGCTGCTCTGAATAGATTTCTCAGGTCTCAAAGATGCTTTTCTCATTACTCCGTATAATCAGACCCTCCATTAAGCTCACAATACACGTGAGATATTGATATGTATATTTGTTCATCTTCCTATTAAGCTAAATATTTATTTTTTTTTATTTATATGTAAAGGTTATTGTAATCTATTAGTTATTCGTTTTTAAGTAACTGTGAGAAATCATGCTCTAAATTTACTTCACATACACTTGAGCATCACAGTAGTGCTTGTAGATTTATCTGTACATCAAAGCACAGAAATGATCTACCTCAGGGATTATAAACGCCAATGTCGCATAGCAGAGAGTAGCTTCGCCGCCCCTCAGCCTCGTAGCACAGTTAAGTCTATTGAGACGGCGTCTTCGGGAAGTTGATTTGAAAATTCGAGATTGTTCATGTTAACATTTGAAGGCTTGCGATGTGTTATCTTATGCTGTGAGCAAAAAAATAAAAAAAAAAGCTTGTTTTTTGATTCAGTGAACTATCATATGTAGTTGTGTCTGCAGTCAATGTCCTTACTTCTTGACAAGGCTCTACGCACAAACTGTTCTAATTATCATGGCGTAGGTTCAATGACGGTCTTGCTCCGTCTGAAGATAAAGAACGCAGTGGCAGAGCTTCAAACTGATATGGCACCAGTACTTCCTGTGCTTTAAATGGAAACTTTAAATTTCGCAGTTTTAACTGACTGTGTGGAGTGAAAATGTTCAGGGAAAGACAAAATTTCTATGAGTAATCATAAAACACCGGAACACAGAAATAAATAAATAAATAAATAAATAAAAAACCTGCTGATCAGGAGTCCATCTTTTATTGTAAAGATTCTTTCATTCTCAGATTTGAAAAGCATGCATGATGATTTGACATGAGAGATTAGTCGTTTATGTACCCTGTTAAACTCTCCCTTGAATGCACACATAATCAGCTTCAGAGGTTCGTATCTCAGATGCTGAACATAAGACTGAACACATTCACAATGGAAGCTGGATAGCATGATATTGTCAGTTCTGCTCCCAAGTCTTCGGCAGAGAGTGAGACTGGAGCTGTACCAGAACCTGTACTTGGAGAGGAGTTCCGAGTCGTTCTGGCCCATTGATGCCTTTTCAGCACTGCGATCCATCAGAACCGCCCCCGGGGTTGGCCGGATGTAGCAGCCGTGCGTGTAGTGTTTGTAGCTTGGCGAACTACTGCAAACCAGGTGGGACCTCTAACCCAGAGTGCGTGAGTAGCTCTCCGTCCCAGAGAGCAAAGGCGGGACAGATCGGCCCACGAAACTGTGCCCGTATTGTGTGGATAACCGCAGACTTCTGGGTATCCACCAGTCCCAGTTGCCCAGCCTCATAGTCCAAGAGCAGCCCGATTCTCTCCGGCTTACCAACCAAAGTCACAGGCACCTGTTTTTTGTTTGTCATGGCAAACCACTTCCTCTGGACAAAAGCGAACACCCAGGAGGAAGAGTTAGTGCCTATGCATTCATCGCGTGACGTAGACGCCTCCGCAACCCCCACGCGAAATTCCTGAGACTTCTTAACGGTGACCTCCCAGTAGTGACGTCCACCGGTGATCTCTGCGTCTCCCAGGACGACGGCCCAGTCGCAGAAACGGAGAGGGGAGTCCTGGACGTGAGAGGGGTCCAAACCCAGCATGCGGTAGATCACCCCTGTGTCCTTCTTAAAGAGGTCCAGGCTGCTATGGGCAGTCCTTTCATCAAGCTTAAACTGCAGCTCTGAGAATCAGAAAAGATCCAGTAGACACTGGTTAGCTGTACCACAAAGAACAATACTTGAATCATACTTGATGCAAATGAAATGGTCCATTTAACATACACTTGACAATCAAAGAAGGAATTCTGTTTTCACCTTGCCTAACTGCCGTACAGGAGAAAAGAAACGGTTGTTCGTGCTTTTGAGTTATGGGTGGGAGGGGTGTAAGGTGAATTACGGTCACTGCACTACAACTGAACTTCAGATTTTAAATCTGCTGGTTGTTATGGTCGGTTGTCGAAGGAAATACAACACCATTAAATTCACATGTTACAGATTACACAGTTTGCTCCACCACCAGTAATAACAGTAACTAATCTACGCTAAACTGCACTCGCACTAATGCACGAACTGAGCTACCCTCGTTCGAAATCAGCCAGGCTGTAAGGATGGTTTAGATATTAACGACGTGCACAATCCGTCATTCTATAACTAGCTTTCCACCTTGAGCAAAGCTATGAGACAATACCCACATGCAACCAAGTAAGTGCATAAGGGTTATGCAAAACCCTGACCTCCATATCTCAGCGCAAAGACATTGAGATTTAAGGTGTAAACCTGACTCATGATACTGGTTCTACTCACTATTCCCCGCGCTGGCCACAATATAGCACCTCCGGGCTAATAAAGTAGACGCACGGCTGTGAGTGAGTAGCAAACTGCCCGCTGTACGGCCAGCCAAGCGGCAGAAATTGGCCATCCTTAAGGGCAACGCCATCTTGTTGCACATGAGTTGATTCTTCTCTCGTGTCGTTGTTTGCTCTCGGTGTTCCTTGGGCAATGCTGCCTCCTATAGTGCTGGGAACTGTAGCACACCCGTAAGACATGCAGCTTCTCTTAAATTGTCGACCGTTTCAAAGATTAACGTTTCTATGCATTACATTATAGAGTGTGAGTGTTAACATTTTCTCTCTGATTAAGTATAAGCAGTAAGCGATTTGTAGGGGGATGAGGAGGGATGCCATCCCCCTTGTTAGCAAAATGACCAAAATGCATCCCCCTTGTTGACCTGCCATACCCCTATATACTCTATATGGAGTAGTGTCAGTGACCATTGGGCCAACCCCCCAGCTAAAAATAACAAATCGCCTACCGAGTATAAGTCTCTGCTTTGCTGCTGGGGTTATCAACACTTTTGAATTCGGAAAAACGTTTCTGAAACAAAATAGTATTAAAAAAAAGTAATACCTTCTCACATCATTCATACAAGCAATAAATAACCGTATGTTTTCATATAAATTTAATAAAATTATCATAAGCCTTCGGGGTTCACACACACATACAAATATATCAATGTTTGGCAATGATTTTAAGTATGGAGAATTGACAAACTGTTCAGTGGGAAGAGAAAAAAAAACGTGAAAGATACAACGGAATGGCAAATGAATGGAACTCAGTGGCTGAGACTACAAAAGTATTTGATTATTGGCACAACAGAAATCACTATAGTCCATAAAATCCTTAAACTTCCTAGTATTAAGTCACTGGACACATCTCTGACGGTTTCAATCCAATACAAACCACGAGACTAAGCCCATGGGAAATAAACAGACATACAAAACCTAAAGACACTAAAATAGAAATAAAGAATGAAACTGTAAATAAAGAAATACACAAACCTCTACTCTTTTTAATTTCTAATGTTCGGTTATAATTATGAAGCAGGGTCGATGGTGGCTACGTGAGAGGACAAGCCGATAAATGGAAATCTAGGAAAACCGGTCAGTCATAAATACGAATCGCTCAAATCCTATATAATCCTGTACTCTATAATCACTCACAGCTGGACAAAAATAGGACTATCATATCCCTGTAAACGGTCCAATGTTCGAGCAATTACTAACACCCGGGTATACGAAATGACACCCTAAGCATACTTAAAGGACTCGGGAAGAAAAATCCCATTAAAAACAATTTCCTCAAAGGGTCGTGAAAAAAATCGTTTTCTGGCTCTCAGTCAAGGTGATTTAATGACCTGATCATCCTTCATGACGGAAGGCGCTGATTGTGAATCGCGGTATGATATGTGCTTTTTGACGAGCTAATTTTAATGTTTGTGTGACGCCTACGATGCGAGGGGATAACGTGAGCAAAGAAAGTGGGTTAATATTAAGTAAGCAAAAACGAAAAAATCTGAGGTTAAAACTTATGGGGAGAGCTTAAACAGTGGTTTTTCTACGCTATATTTTTCTCCTCTCTAATGGGCGTCTCACGTTACTACATCATTCTCCAAAAGCATCATGAGTTAGAGCAGCATAAATGAGTGCAGAAAACAAAAACTTTGTGTGATCCAAACTACCTCTGTTACACAAACTAAAGAAATGTATATATTGCTTATTTTCTTAAGTAAAATGGCATTCAGTATATCAAGTTCACGAAGGAATTAAAATGTCCTTTAGCATTTTGAAAATATTGTGACAGATTCCCTATCATCCAAGAGGCAAGAGGTTTTTTACGGTAGTACAGATACAGTAATTAGGGACAGTTAATATGAGCCAAATGTATTCAAGCTCTCAGTCATATGAAAGTGTTACGTGATTGGGTGATGTTTGTGAGAGAGGTCATTTCTGAATAACCAGTTCTTCTGCGAATGCAAGGGGTTTTAAAATCCTTGAAAAAAACACTGCTCCTTTGTAGTTAATCAAAAATTCTAAAAATGTATTCGAATGCTCTGGATCTGTGCCTTCCAAAGGCTGTGCTGAGGAATACCGGTGTTGATCGATCAGTCTTCACAGGATTTGTATTGATCTCAATGTGTCCAGTGTGTAAAGGGTTCACAGTGATGTCACAGAGACCTAGGCCCCGCCTCCATAACTGACTTCTCTAACCAGTCGACCAATTGCAGTTTATTGCTTCCCTCCTTCTCAAGCCCGGTTGTCTCTGTGCACTGCAGCATCTTATTTCTAGATAATAAGGCGATAGAACACCCAAAGAGCAAACGTCAGCCAATGGCTGGCCCAGCTCAGCTCTGTCCACTTCTGTATGGTGTGATTGGCTAAGCCATCCTGAAAAGGGAAAAGAATGAAATGACTTACATCTGTGGAAAACCATCATAGCTGAACCTCTTTAGGCATATTTAGGTTAAGTCAAAAAGGAGCATCAGAAATCAGGTAAAAAAAAATATTAACTTTAAACCTATAAGCTATAATTTAACCAAAATATTTCTTATATATGCAGACAGGAACAATTTCTTCTTCTATGGGATACATTTTTCACATAGTTCACGTGTTCTAAAAGTATATTGTTCTGTCTCTTCACAAAAAATAAAAAAGGTTTAAGTCCATAACAAAAAAAAGTCATAAAAGCCCGTAATCATTAGTCTAAATGGTGCAATAGTTTCTTTTCAGTCTTCATCTCATGCTCTCATTCCATGAGTGAACAAATAAGCCTGACGTTTTACCTCATCTACGTCCATATCATCCGAACTGGAGTCGAACAGTGCTCCCAGGTAAATTAAGTGGAAGACTGCTAGGCCGCTGAAGGTCAAATTAATCAAGTACACCCACAGAGCCTACAGAGGACAGGAGGAATGATTAACCCAGTGACATTCTTTCTGATGTTACAGCACCTGCATCCTGATAGATCAGTGTTGTCATATTAATCACATAGTTTTCATATTATGATGCTACTAATGCTTAACAAAAAGTAACTTATTCACACGCTCTACGTGTTGTAGAACAATTCGATATACTCTGTGCAAAGTATATGTTTTGCTAAGTTGCAAAGTTTTTTTGCTAAGTTTCCAAGTCACGTTGTCATGACAGTTATGACTGTGTTCTGTTTGAGTGTTACACAACAATCCTAAGTCAGAGATTGTTCCAGCGCTCTAAAGGTCTTCTTTAAACGTTAAAAGTGCATCACCTTTTTGTTTTTATGGCTGCAGTCCGGCCGGCATTTCTTCGACAACACACAGGCATTTAAAACGGTGGCCAACCGTTTCCGCAGCACTGCAGCGAAAACCGGACACGACAGTTAATTAGACAACCGACACAGTCAGTCCGTGGAAAACTGTCAGCACACACTTGAACTGCTCGAAATGTAGTTATCTGAGAGATACACACAAAGGGTATTGCTCTGCACTGATTTCTGCATTGCTGTGCTGGACAGAACTACATGGTAAAATTCGGCAGTGTGGTATTGCTGCTTATAGTAACAGTGGCTACTCACCGTGTTCCACATATGTCATGAAGCCCAGAGTGAACAGTGCTGCGCCAATATGAAAGCTTAGACCCTAAATTAAAATTTAAAAAAAAAAAAGGAAGAATACCAGAGGAAAATGTCAGTTAAACAGGCAACAGCAGATTGTGGGGAAAAAAACCTAAAAGGTGTAACACATTTAAGATGCTTACGTGAAGGAGGGCACTTGCTGTGTAGGTCACAAGTATAGCGTGGAAGGTGCCAAACTTGAGAGCACTTTTAAAAACGTCTGTATGAGGAAGAACAGTTCAAAAATGAACACGTGGCTAATCAACAACAACTAAAAAAACAGTACCAGCAGTATGTTTAATGACTGTGACTGACTCTCATTAAACTAGATCTACTCGCACTAGAAAAAAAAACATTACTAGACACTGACTGAGTAAAGGGTTCTCTCTTTTTCTTATCAGTAACCACTTAAAAACCTCCATTAATTTCACACGCTCTTTGTGAGTGAATAAAAAAAAATATATCAAACTCCACGGGTTAATATAAATAAGTGCTTACAAGTGTTGAGCCATCGAGACATTGGTATGTTCCAAGAGGTCACCACTTCCACCATAGACCTGGGAAACTCCACATTTAGCGGTTTCACCACTACCAAGTCCCTGTAGATATGAACCCATCCCGCCAAAAAAAAAAAAAATATGTGTTAAAAGTTTCATTCGTGGAGGCAAAAGAAGACATTTGATTTTGACATATTTTTAAAACTTTTTAAAAAACACATTATGTCAGCTGACCACTTAAGGTTCTCTTTCTCCTCTGTAAAACCAGCTCCTGCCAGTGTGGTGGTCGTATCACTCAGGTAACTAACAAAGTAGTTACTGAAATGGAAGGAGAGCGTGTTCTGATACGCCAGGAGCCACCTGAGAGAGAGAGAGAGAGAGAGAGGGAGAGGGAGAGAGAGAGAGAGAGAGATTGAATCAGTGAAGCCAGAGAAGGTCCTGTATGAGCCTATAAAAAGAACTGTACCAGAAAAGCCTTATTTTAGATCAGAACAGACTCACCTCACAAAAGAACCTCTGAGATGGAACAGGATGAGAAGAAAAAAACGGTCTATTAGAAACAGTCCAGCGGAAAGCTGTCTTTTAGAAAACAGATTACAATCTAGATCTATGACATTCATAACATGAAAGCTGTGAAGTTTACGGTCACAAAGTTTATGTCAGCCTCGTTTGCAAAGATTAAGTATCATTTTATGTGCAGGTTGTGCTGTATTTACAGACGACTGACAAATCTAACACTGAAAATCTCAGGAATAAAAGCAGAAAAAGGCAGATACGAAATAAGCTCAAACATTTTTGTCTGGAGAAAATTACCTGATTTTTCGTCTCTTCTTACTGGATTACAGAAAAAAGCAAAGGGAAAAATGGGGGGAAAAATAAGTAGGCAAAATCATTTAGAAGTGAAAGCAGTCGACCCAACAAGGTTATCTCATTCAAAGAATTCTGTTACATTAGTTATCAGTTTCAACACATTATAATGTTAGTTAGTTAGTTAGTCAGTCAGTTAGTTAGTTAGTTATTAAGTTTGTTTGTTCATTCATTAAACTGCTGGGTCATTACTATGTTTGTTAGTTTGTTTGTTCATTAGTGGGGTTTTTTTAATATATGCTCATTACAACAGCTCTGCACTGACCTGCGGAACAGCTTGTCTCCAAATATGGGGAGGAAGTAGGAGAACAGGTAAGGTGAGACGCAGTTTGATAAGATCAGGCATATCTGACACTTTATCCAGCTGCAGACCGCCTTCACTATCCACGAGAAACTCTGCGAGGAAGAACGACATCTTGAGGATTCACGAACCCCGGGAAACACTCATCAACATAACTCTCTACACCGAGCCAAAAAAAATGACTGAAGCGTAAATTAACGAACTCACAAGCTTGCGACTTTCCACGGCATCACGGTAGCTGTTAAAGTTGATCCATGGCCCGAAGATAACCGTGCCCACAAAATAAATGTAGCCCATGAATTCCACTGGGGAGGGAACACTTTCAACTTTGCCCCTGTCCAAGTCAAAGGCCAAAGATATTGCCTTCATGGCCACGACCATCTGAGAACCTGGGTGAGAATCAGAAAACAGTAGATGATGTGGTCCAGACATATGATACAAAGCACAGGAATCTGTACAAGGGAGCATTTTAAAATCTATAGAACCGCAACCAAAATTCAGCGATACAGGTAATAGCATGAGAATACAAACAACACACCTCTCATTTTGTGCCAAGTGGTGGTATCCATCATATGCAGCTCCCTGAAACAAATGGCGAATGAGGCCATAAATATGAGTGAAGGACACCCAGTTATGTCCCTCAGTGGTAATTTAAATAAGTCGATCAACTCTATGAAATCAGCTTCTTCTCAGAGAAAACCTCTAAAGTGACAGAAACACCATTCAGACCCGGGTCAAATAAGTATCTGAGTGACTGAGTCCGTTCCAGCTATCCTTGTGAGCTTGCTGTCTGATACAACATGATAAATCGCTAGTTTTAATCAAGACTCTGTGTGGTAGTCATATGATGTTTGTTAGGTACTGCTTCAACACATTCTGACCTGTTAGAATCTCAGTGACTTTAAAAGATAAGAACAGACGGCAAATAAGCCACGTAGGACTACCGAGACAGCGCCAAGTCATTCAAACTACTTCAACCACTCATTTCGCCCAAGTCAAAGAATATTCAAACATGAAGTTCACGGACATCTGCAAGTTGTGGAATAACAGAGCGGTATACGAACCCCAAAAGCAGATAAATGAGGACAGTAATGGAGAGAAAAGTGCCCCTGATGCTAGAGTGTCGACAGAGGAAGAGGATGAGGTAGCAGAGCAGACTAAGAAGCACCACCCACACCATGTGTAGTTCAAAGAACAGGTACAGGGCATAAAACCCTCCCGCCACTGTGGTCAGGTGTTTTATGTAGGATGGCAGGCCTAAAGAGCCAAGATAGAGAGAGAGAGACAGTTAGAGAGTGAGAGTGGGAGTTTAGTAGTACATACAAACTCAGGACTTCATATATTTCCAGTGGTAAAGAAGATGCAAACAAACCATCATCTGAACACTTCAATAACTCATACTCCCAAGACCTCAGATTTGTCTTACCAAATCTCCACAACAGTCGGCAAAGTAGGCAGATGACCAGCAGCTGCCAAACTTGCTCGATCCCCTGCTGTGCAGTGGGAAGCAGACAGCCCTCCGCGAGCTCTTGAAAAAACTGTTGTCGACTGATAGACCCCATGACACACACCTTTTCTTACACACTGAGGAAAAAGAGATTAAAGTGTTATTCGCTATATGCTATACATATTACATATAGCAGTAAACATTCAACGTAAAATACACAACAAACAGAGGCATAAACTCTTGCGGGCACGCGCTCACTCGACAAAGCCCTCTAGGCACGGTTCTAACCCATGGAATTGTGCGTTAAAAAACAAGCACATAGCAGGCTGATTAATTCTCGCATTATTTCTGAGATACAAGATTATAAGAGGTAGTTCTCAAACAATATTTAAAATGACGAATGTTTGTTGAGCAAAAAAGAACTTAGAGCGTATTATATTAAGGCCCTATTTGGCAAGGACATCGTTTCTTAACTGCAGATCAATCGTTCATATTTTCGACCTTTGAGGTAATATCAAATACACGACTTGATCCTGTCCTGTACTGTGCTCAGTAAAGCAGAAAATCCCTGGTTATCAAGAAGGTGAAGTCGGAAACAATTCCTTTAATAGTTCAGATAATAACAGTGGGAGTACAGCTTAATTCCATGTGTGCTGATTTCATTGGTACGCTTACAGACCATTGCCTACGACCTCATGTAATATATGCCGTTGACATCAGCTGACGATTAATATAAAGCCAACTTAACAGCTGTTCAATAGAAACAAAAGAAAAAGATGCATGAAGCAGCGCGCTACAATTCGACGCGGATTTCAAGGGGCTTTATATTTCGAGTAAGAAAAAAAGATTTCTTTCAGTTATAAGTTATCTAGGTTATCTAACGTTATCTATGTATCGCACACGACCGCTTTGCTCCGCTTAGCTACCAGGACTTGAATTCATATTCCGCAATGCAGAAAGTAAAGTGAGCAATTAAGGGTTTTCTTCTTGTGCTACCAAATTTCATTTCAGCTCTCCACGTTAGGTTGCCATGAAATACGGGCTATGACCTCCAGTTTTCCTTTGCGCGAGAACAGCTTTCTACCATTTTGCACTTGCTCTGATCAGCTGTCAAGCGCAATATTTCGGCGACAGCCCACTGCCCCTAATATGACCCTTTATAAAAATTTATGTTTATCCTTACCCCGAAAGCCCTTTGTAAATTGTAAATTATTCACAAAAGTCGCCTGCTAAATTCCAGCTGGAATAAGTGTGATTTCTTGCATTTGCGGTCCTGATGTTGCACCTGATGTAGGCTATCTGTCTCCAGCTGTAGCATCAACGGCTATAACATCTTCTGCTTGCCATTCATACTCATTATGGCAACTAAATGGACACAAAAACCTCCAATCGGTTTTACCAGTTATCCTGCCTTGGCCAATCAGGAAAGGCCATATGATAAGACGTCTTATTTCATCACTAACCATGCGATTAAACCTCTCACTGTATTTACTTTAATTTTATTTTTTTATTTTTTACGTTGGTATGCATTACAGTGCATCCCAGTTTTAACTCGGGGGAGTTTTTTTTTATTTAAAAATACAAACAAGAAAGTGTTTAACATATTGTACAATTGTTTTAATATGCAATCCGCTGTAAGGTCTGCTAATTGGATTTTACATGTTTTCTACCTCGGAGAATATTATAGAATAGTGCGTAAATACTTCAGTAATTCTTGCAAATTTAATGGAGCCTGGATCAGGTACTGTATTATAAACGCACAATTTGACGTTATTCCATTTAATTAAACTTTGACCTGGTAACTTTTTTTCCCGAACAAACCGTGGCAAAGATATTGATAGTAAATATATAGAGCCATTTTCCTCGAAATCTGTTCGCGTGCGCTCGTTTGTGAATATGGAGGAAAAGAGGACTTTTATTTCGATGCACTCAATTTAAAAAAAAACGTGAACGCGGAAGTGTGAGGGTGCAACTAAAGTTGGTCCGGGCTACTCAGTGAAGTGAACTGGGACAAATATTTCCCAGTGTTTCGCGTGAAGAGTTTTGATCAGGAAGGTTTCGTTTCACTTAGATGCAATAGCTTGTCGTCCGTAAGTTAATTATTAAAAGACAGTGACACAGGCTTTCATTAAACCTGTACAGGTGGATAGGTAAGATAAATGGTCTCTCAGACAGTTCACTTTATTTTCTGAATGAATAAGTGCTTGTATTTTGTTGAATTTGAAACTGGTCTCTCTAACAAGGTTGCAGACAATCAAAAACGTCCGACCAGATAAAATGGCAGCGTTGCTTTCTGTGCAGTTAAAGTCAGTACTGAGGAAACGGGGGAACGCGAAGCCCTTGGGAAACACTAACATATATGCAGTCTTTACGACCAGTCAGCGTCAATATAGCAGCAAGGATGGTGGGTCTGAGTATTTACACAGAAGTATTGTTCCAACGATGCACTATCAGAAGAGTTTACCAAGGTAAGTATCTTGTACGACTATTTTTTGCAGGTAGCGGTAGTAATTGTGTATAAATCGTAAAGAATCTTTTGCTTCAACAACTTAATCAGTGTAAAGTGATGTGTACTTATGTATCTGATGATCGCATTTTTAACCCGGTATATGCCAACATTATTATTCTGTTCTTAGTGTGACACATAGAAAATGTAGGTGAAAGTGCACAGGGTTATCGCGAGCAATGGGGGCGGGGAGCATTGGTGTAGCATGTAAATATGCCCCCTCAATCTAATCGCCAGATTTTCTGTCCGCTGTATCTACCAGCTCTGTGATAGGCTCCGTTTTTCAACCAGTGCATTTCGGATGTACCATTTTTTAGGTTACCTGTGCCCAAACTGGAGGATACAATACGAAGATATTTGGCAGCTCAAAGACCCTTGTTAAACGATGAGCAATACAGGTAAACGTCAGGATTTAAAATGTGTACTTCATATGTTCTCTGTCTCATGTGTGCTGGATCATACTACTATTTTATGGCCCTGGACGTGTAGCCTGACATGTAATCTGTTCCAGTAATACAGAGAAACTGGCAAAAAGTTTCCAGAGTGGTGTGGGTAAAGAGCTACATGAAGAGCTGGTAGTTCAAGACAAGAAAAACAAACACACCAGCTATATTTCTGGTGAGTTGCAATATTCAGTTGAAATACACACAGTAAGCCATAAATCACTCTACTACTATCCTTGCATTATGGGACGAGTGGTGTAGCACTAATTAATGATTGACTTCCTCTCACTGTTTTCCTAGCACCATGGTTTGATATGTATTTGTCTGCCCGAGATTCGGTGGTACTCAATTACAACCCCTTCATGTCCTTTAACCCTGACCCAAAACCTGAATACAACAACCAACTGGTGAGGGCCACCAACATGGTGTGTTCTGCTGTGCGGTTTATGAAAACGCTTCGTGCTGGTCTTCTTGAGCCTGAGGTATTCCATCTCAACCCAGCCAAAAGTGACACGGACAACTTCAAGAAGTTCATCCGCTGGGTACCATCTTCTCTTTCTTGGTTTGGAGCTTACATGGTGAATGCATATCCTCTGGATATGTCTCAGTACTTTCGCCTTTTTAACTCCACGCGTATACCCAAAGCAAAGCGGGATGAGCTGTTCGTGGACCAGAAGGGACGGCACCTTCTGGTCATGAGGCGGGGTAACATGTATGTGTTTGACGCGGTTGACCGCAACGGTAACCTGGTAAAACCAACGGAGATCTTGTCACACCTGAAGTACATCCTGTCCGACCCCACCCCAGCCCCCGCGTTCCCCCTGGGCTACCTGACCAGTGAGAACAGGGACGTTTGGGCAGGTTTGAGGGAGAAACTTTTAGCTAACGGAAACGCGGAAACCCTGGCGCTAGTGGACAGCGCTCTGTTCTGCCTCTGTTTGGACGAAGACAACATGCGTGACCATATTCATATCTCCCACAACATGTTGCATGGTGACGGCCATAACAGATGGTATGACAAGTCTTTCAGTATCATCCTCACTAAAGATGGGCAGGCCGCTATTAATTTTGAGCATGCTTGGGGGGATGGTGTGGCAGTCCTCCGTTTCCAGAACGAAGTCTTTAAAGACACGACAGAGAAGCCTCTAGTGAGTCCGGATTCCCAGCCAGCGGCAGTCGATTCGGCGTCGGCGGTGCACAGACTCGAGTTCAAACTGGATGCGGAGTTAGAAAACGGTGTCGCTAAAGCCAAAGAGAACTTCGACGCAGCTGTCTCTAAACTAACCATAGACGCCATCCAGTTCACAAAAGGAGGTAAGGAACAGCTAAAGAAGAAGAAACTAAGCCCGGACGCAATTGCTCAGCTGTCTTTTCAGATGGGTTTCCTGCGACAGTACGGACAGACCGTGGCCACTTATGAATCCTGCAGCACTGCCGCCTTCAAACACGGCCGCACAGAAACCATCCGTCCGGCCAGCATCCACACAAAACGGTGCGCCCACGCCTTCGTGCACGAGCCAGGCAAGCACAGTGTGGAGCAGCTTCAGGGACTGCTGAATGAATGCTCCAAATATCATGGGCAGCTCACCAAAGAGGCAGCCATGGGTGAGTACAAGTAGACGTCAGAGCTTGTCGATCACATACTGTAATGTTTTGTCATCGATTGCTCCTCTGAAAATTATACGACACCCCCACCCCCGGAAATTAGGTGTTTTCAAAGTTGTTTGTTGAATTGTTTCATAATTTTGGAATCATTTCAACGTCACACCATTGTCTAATGCATGCTATGCAAAGCTGACTGTTGTTAACATTTTTTCTTGATAAACAGGGCAAGGATTTGACCGTCACCTATTTGCTTTGCGCTACTTGGCCGGTTCTAAGGGAATGGCTTTACCCAGTCTGTACCAGGACCCAGCGTATGCTGCCATAAACTACAACATACTATCTACCAGCACGCTCACCAGCCCTGCCGTCAGCCTTGGTGGCTTTGCTCCCGTGGTGCCTGACGGTTACGGGGTGGGCTACGGAGTTCACGACGAGTGGATCGGCTGCAACGTCTCCAGTTACCCAGCCAGGAATGTCCACGAATTTCTGCAGTGTGTTCAGAAATCTCTGGAGGATATATTTACTGTTCTTGAAGGAAAGCCTATTAGTTAATGTCTAGCACTAGGTGATGCAGGAGAGCTGAAGTCTCACCAATCAGGAATGAGCCTGATTGGTGAGACACCAAGGCTTGACAGAGCATTAAGACTGAGTTTACGAAGGTTAGGACTATAAGGATGAGACATAATTGATATCACATGGGCATTACAGCAGCTGAGATTGCAAAATAGGTCTTTGGTTGATTCATCCATATTAGAAAAATATTAACAGGCTCAAATGAGACCATGGACGAATACATTTTAAAAGTATTTAGGGATGTGCAGTATAGGCAGTGCTTGTCTAGAGTAAAATGTATTGAGAGACTAATGTTCCAATAGTTTGTGTTACTGCCTTTCTACCATTCCTATACTTTCAATATGTATTTTACCTAGGTTTCTTTCATGTCTTTAACCAATCAGGACACACATTGTCATACTGGAAAATGATGTCATCTGCCAAGACTAAAGGGGGGGGGGGGGGGGGGGGGGGGGGGGGGGGGATATGCATGACCTTTCCGACAGCTTTCAATAAAACCGTGGCTGATAAACTAGATTAAACATTCATCTTCTTTTACTGTCATCTTCTTTAATCTAGTTTATGTTGAAGTTCTAGAACATACTCTAAGGCTTTCACAGATAGCACAAAACACCCCTGAGGAACTGATTTTCCCTTGCCCTCCCTGTAACACTGCACTGTTCAGCTTTGACACAGATTCATATCTGTGTTAAGACTGAAAGAAAAAAGTTGATTTATATTTTTTTTGTAGTAGTCCTGGCATGTGCAGGTAACTTAGAATGCCTTATCCATGAAGAGAATGTCATGTAGTAAGACTTACGCATAATACATTTCCAGCACTTCTGAGGAATACCTGCAAGTTTTCTGAGTCATAGAAGAAATTCTACCATTTGTCTCGACAGCTGGAGTGACAGATAGCCACACTTGGTCTCATAATTTAATGAGGTACCTCAAACCGTTTGCTATTAAATTCAGAGTGATCTGCTTGTCTCACTGTGCCTTACACAATAAAGCGCTGTGAATAACTGATAATGGATTATAATAGTTTTGTTATCTTGTGCTGTCCTTGGGTATACTCCGAGTGTATGGAAAAAGAATTGCATTGTTGTTATTGCAGGCTCTATTAAGGTTTATAATTAATAAACATTTGAAGAAAATAAAGATTTTTTTTTTTCCTGTGTGAGTGAATGACAATACCGTGTACATGTTCAGAAGTACAGAAAACGTATGTGGTTGTAAACTCCAGCAACGTCAGAGAACCAACGCGAGAATATCGGGTCAATTATTTTATTTAAAAAAAAAAAAAAGAAGAACACCACAGCAGATCCATCCAAAGCAATGTACAAATGTTTAGAAAGAAGCAAATATGTACTAAAAGACTATTTCCAGGAAACGTAAACAGCATTGAACTTAGATAGGCTTGATCTTGAAGTGAAGTCCGATGAGACTGAAGACGAGACATTTCAGGTCCTGAACCAGGTAGTAGAACACTCGGAGGCCCTCTGGATCCCTGAAAAACAGGATGCTGATCACCTGAGGCACACTCTAACGTCATTCAGCATCAGAGCAAACTGGAACAGCGGAGCCACTTGCTCCAAATAATACCTCCAGTGTTTTCTTCACTACTCAAGTGGCATTAAGATCAAATGATGGTTTAAGCCAAAGTTTGTACAATAGTAAAGCGTTCAACAAAACTAAAATCAAAACTACATAAATTGTCACTACCAGATTCCAGACGCAGAGGAGGTTAGTAGCACTCTGAAGTGAGCCATGAAATTACTTTTTGTCTGCTGGTCTTACCACCGTCTGAAATCATAGCAAAACCAAGGCACTGTGCTTACTTTGACTGGTTGACATCAATTAAAGATCCAATCTTGGAGGTTGTGAATGAGATGTGTTCATCACCAATAACAATCTCCAGCTCCTTCAAAGGAAAAAGGAACACAAATCAGTTATACTGTAAAACCCATGAGCAAGATCAATCCATGCTTTGCCGACAATCTCTGATTATGCAAATCTGGTCTGAATCATTGAGAGCTACTAGAGTGTTTTAAGTCCACTAGAATCCAGCACTAGTTGTTGGACTCTTCTAGAATAGTACGATGCCTTGTACGTCATCTCTAATAAGTAATGCCTTCAAATGAGAAATTGCAAAGAATCCTGAGATAGCAAAAGCATGTAATGTAAAGAATGTGTCAATATATGTCAATATTTATGCACCCTACTCATGATATGGTGAAAAACAATGTTCCATGCACGAAGCTGGGCTGACCAACCTGTCTGCCGACCCTGTCTGGAGGGGGCCACAACGCATCGTCTTCTTTGGTGATCTCACTGTCGTCAATGATCCTCTTCAACTCCTCCATCACGCTTTTGTGTACGTAGGCCTAATGTACAGGTAACGTGTTTCAAAAACATCACAGATTTTTCAGTACACTTATGAGTACATCATTGCTACTTCTCTGAATGGTTCGCTAATAAGACCAACTTTAACTTTTGGACAAAGTCGTGTGTAATTTCACGACAAGCGAGTTCTCCAGAAATGCATCGTCATACTTTGATTAAAAAAAGAAGAAGAATTTCAACAACTTTACCTCTTTTCTGATCATGACGTCGTTCTTGTAGTTGCTGTTGTTGGCATACCTCAGCTTTCCTAAAGGGAAAGCAAAAATACAATCACTAAGTTCAAGCAACAAATACTCCGCATTTAATGACAGGAGATCATTTATAGTTTCATGGAAAAACCGTTTAACCGACAGCATCCAAGCGCCCAGGAATGTATAATTGTTACATCCAAAACATCAAGTCTCAGTAAACTTTACATACATCTAACGTTAGATAGCTCCTCTAATACCATTCTCCATCTTCCGAAGACGGAAATAACGTTACATCTCATAATAATCGAGCCCAACGTACGAACGATTTATTAATACAAACAACAGCTCTACTTTGCCTATTGAATGAACATTTGGGTAGTTTAGCAGTATGGTGAACATGCTTTCCAGGCCCGAACAAAGTTAGCAAATTAGCAAAGCAGCCCCTCTTGCTATTACCGTGCAGCTAGCTTAGTTGGTTAGCTAGAGTAGCATGCTAGTTGGCGGTTTACTTACCGTCAGGCCTAAACTCAAATTCCAGAAATTCATGCCCAAATTTGCCTTTATGCCCAACATAGTATCGCAAGTAAAAGTCACTCGTAGACATAGCTCTACTTAATGGGCACCAAATTAGTATCGTCCACTGTGGTAACTACACTTGCGATTCTGTTGCGTGTAGGATACCGCCTGGATGTCGGCTAACACTAGCGCGCATGCGTGCGTGTTTCAGTTTCATACGTCATTAAAGTGTCGCATAATGATGATGATTCTGTAGTACTGCAGGACATGATTTAAAAATTTATGCTGGTGAGATTATTGTTCAATAGTGAGGGCCAACTATTTGGTTATTCTGATTTCCTTCAAAAATACGGGATCCCCATCAAAGCAAGATGGATTGCTATTGTCTCCGCTAGTTGTTCCCTAAGGTCTATCTCAGCTTATATTTGGGAGTATAAATAATATGTGTGGGATCCCTTATTTAGACGACTTCACTTTAAATGGTGTCTGCGTTTATAACTGAATTTCTAGCAATGCTAAGGACATTATACAGTGACAGCATACGTAAATCATTCCACGTAAATCAGATTGGTTCTCAAAATACAATGATATAGACTGGGAAGAAGCATGTAACCTTCCTGGGAAGTAAGACAGTTGGTTTAAAATGGTCCATTTGATTGAATGCGTGAAACAAATGATATCTAGATATCTTGAAGGTACAGATAATTTGTGTGAATTTAATCTTCTAGAACAGGAAGTTGTTACCACACATTTATTTTTTTGTATGTACAGTAAAATACTCTGGTATGAAGTGGAGGACTAACTCCTTTAATTGCTTAGACAATTAAAAGTAGAAGTAAATCTAACAGATAGAGACATTTTCCTAGCTTTGAGCGTAAAGACATTAACCAAGACATATATATTTAATATATCTTTGTATCATCTTTGATAAATGTCATATTTGCAAACGAAAATAAGCAAATACTAAAGCCAACATTACCCTGTTGAAAAGCTAATTAGCTAAATTCAGCTGTAAATCCTAACCTTTTTCATGTCTTGATTTTGTTCTGTAATGTAATTTCAACTGTATACATGTTAATGAAAAATGTTACACTATACTGTTGTTACTATGTATACTTCTGACTCACTGAATAAAAGACTCTACTTGAAAAAACATTGTGAAGGAAAGATAAATAAAACGTGTATTAAAAGGTTAATAAATAAAAAATAATAGTAAAACATTTGATTGCATTAAATAATCGGATTTAAATTTACTAGATAAAAATACTAATGAATTTCTGGTTTTGTAATAGACTATAAAACTCGGGTCTTTACGGTCTTCTTATAGCTGACGATAATCAACCGCTTCGGGCTCCCTCCTCCAATCATTGTTTTACACTAGAGTATAAACTGCTAACAAATACTGCTATCATTTCAATGGTCGAGTGATACTGCAATGTCAAGTATCTACCACAGGGTGGCAGTGTTAATGTCGAAAACAGTTCCAACCTAACACAGACCTGATGAGCCAAACACGTTTTTTTTTTTTCCCTATACATTCTAATCTCTGCATATCAGAGCTTATATGACATACGAAGAGAAACATTCATAAAGGAAAAAAATACTTTATTCTGTTTCGCTCGATTTTCAGTCGTTTATTTACAAAATCTTCTGCACTTGTTTATACATATTACATAATGACACACTGCTCATGAATCATTGGTTCATTTGTAGCATAGCTCGAGGGAGAAAAAATCATTAGACAAACGTAACCTGGGAATATGACCTTAAATCTCTGTGTTCTGGGGGGTATTCCAAGTACATGCTTTAGTGTCTGACCTGACTAAATTAACTCAGGGCAAGTAGTAAACCTCCTAATAGAACAGCCCCATGGCTTCATTCTCCTAGCAAAACAAAGCCACAGGGCTCTTCCACTAGAAGGTTTACTACTCACTGAGTTAACTTATCTCGGTTAGTCACTAAACCACGGACTTGGAATACCCCCCAGTTACACGTAACTGTGTGTTGTCACTGAGTAAAACAGATATATTTCCGAGCTGAGAGATGTGACTAATTGTGGTTTTATTCTTTTCCCTGTTTATTTATTTTAGTTCAACACTTCAATCAGGGAGATTGTTGTTTTGAAGTTTTTCGATTGTCTTAACACTGTCTGCCAATAGTACATCCCAAGCATTTTTTTTTTCAGTTACAGTACTTAGTCAAGCATATTGCAAATATTACAAAAAAAAAAACAAAAACAAAAAACAGTAGCCTTAATATAAGCAAACTTATATTTAAGGCCAACACATCCTTTCTCTTGTGTCACTATTCTACCTACTTCACTTTTACAGAGAGAAGATATAAAATTTATTGTTTTTGGGTAGAGGGAAGGGTGTTGGGGTGGTCCTTAAAAAAAAACCCATCATCACTTATACACTACTATTAAATTGCACATTCTGAAAACAGTCATTCTTACAGCAATTACATACAGAACAGTGGCAATGGTTTACTTCCACGGGAAAGTACAAACAATCAAACCTCCATAGTCTTTGAGACCTCTTGACATTTTATGTAACAGACAAAGTGTTTATTTGTTATGGGCCATATGGGTTGTGTTCTGTGTGTTCCCCATCGTAAAAGGGTGAGAACCTGTTCAGCATAAACACAGGAAGTCCCATTCTAGTCTGTATACTGGAGCTTATGAAGGCCTGTGTGACTTGTGAGTTTGCCAGATCTGTGAATACTACTTGGATGCTGAAGGTAGACGTTTATAAGGCTTAGTGCTTCTGATACCGCAGCTGGTGACTGAATCGTCTCTATGCGTTACTGATGGGTGATTGAACTGACCGTGTCAAACGTAACCAGTTATTGGTTTCTTATGAACGCTGAGTGAAAAGTGGGTCACACTGCAACTTCATGTGCTGTAGGCATATGTGTGTGCGTGCGCGTGTGTGTATTTATACTGGTTTGTGTGTTTCTTGTATTCATTTCACGACCTGTTACTGCTCATAGGTCCTGCAATTATTATAATGCATGTTGGTAAATTAGGATGTGGTTATGAGGAATTCAGTTGTATGTGATGTAAGTAATGTGGCAGCAATATAGTTGAAACATTTCAAGTAAGAAGGCTGATAAGACCAGGAATGTGTGGATATTTATCCAACTTAACCTAAGACACAGAACAGAAAGGTTGAGTGCGTATTTTACACAATTCACTCACAAAATAACACCTCCGTATTTGTCACCAGGGCTGTGTTTTATTGACCTATGACCTCACAGCCCCTTAAGTCTTCAGAAAAATTCCAGTGAGATTTTTGAATGCATTTCCACTTTCACGGTAAATGTCTACAGAAAGCAAATTTTTTATATATTTGAATACTGAATAACCCTGTTTTATAGCAGCAATGCAGAGAAAAAGGTGAGTTTACTTTGTGAAAACACAACACATTGCCACCATACATCTTTAAAGACCAGTCTTTAAATCAAAATCTCAAACTAATGGAGATTGCTGTAATGTTGTTAGGTCCCTGAAGCACATTTTAGCCGTGTTAGAAACATGAAGCATATGTCAGGGCCCACATGCATCAAGCCTCTCAGAGTAACGGTACTGATCTGAGGTCAGCTCCCCTCAGTTCATATATTTGCATTTATTAGTATTATAATGGCACACACTGTTCTAAGATCAGTACTCTGAGAAACTGGATATACATGACCTATAGACTAAGATTGCATTTCCAAGAGCCTGCACACTTAGGCTAAGGACTGAGTTGGGATCCTGAGCAATAGAAAGAGGTTAGTTTGTTCACAGAGTTAAACAGAAAGCTCAAGGAGCAGTATATGATCTCTTTGGTGACACTTGTCACGCCACAACGACAAAAAAAAGAAAAGAAAAGAAAAGAAAAAAAGTCATAGACTGGTCTGTATGCTATCAAAGTTTACATCTTTTAACTTAGGAGGTGTTTGACAGACAAGACAATACTATAGGGATCATGAGGAAATAAGAAAGAAATAATATTTTCATATTGTCTTTTGTACAGGTTGGTCATACCAGACTTAAAAGATAATTCAGAATACCATGACCTAAAAGATTTAAGACAGTACAGGAGAAGAAAAAAAGAAAAAAAAAAAAGACATGCATGCACAATCGCCTCCCAACACATTTCAGCACATCATTTAAGCAGTGCGGAAGTTGTTCAGTAAATTGCAAGATGTTCAGAAATGTTATATTGCATTGCTGGACTCGCAGGCGAACTACATAAAAGCCTGGAGAAAACCCCTGACCTTTCATTTCATATGGCTCTAATATGCTCTTCACAGCGACGCGTTTCCGATCAAGAAGGTGCTATTTCAAGAGCTTGTTTGCTGAGCCACCACCTCACCAGGGCAGCAGAGACTTTAATCACATTGTATCTGCTCACGCAACAACCACAAATGTTTTATGGCACCGGAGTGGGCACAGGTTAGGGTACTTCAAGCGTTTTAACTCCTGCGTCTAAACATATGCACACAAAACCACTTAAAATGATCCAAAACTTAATTTAGTCCATTTATCCTCATTTGTCATGATGCTGCCAACCTGTAGTGTCTATATTAAACGTTTGCTGGGATACTGGTTTGTGTCAATTCTGTGTTTGACCCAAATCACATTTCTATTAGTGTGCTGTAAATATTAAAGCTTTTTTTTTTGTTTTTTCCAAGATTCTCTGATGAAACGATTGTTGATTTGAAGCAAAGAGAGCTTATCTCGCGCTTTGTAACGGTTTTGAGTTGTCTACCATAGAGGAAGTGGTAATTCTGTTAAATGTTCGTTGTTCCCACCTGTGTACTCTTGAATTTCAGCAGAAAAGGACAGTTACATGTCAAACAAAAAGATTAACAAAGCTGTTTGTAAAAGACAAAAGCGCTGGGTAGCTAAGCCGTCCTCTCCAGCAGCCAAGGGGGATAAGGGTAAAATTTAAGGGACCTGCATTCTTCCTCATTTATTCACAAGCAGAGAGAGAGAGAGAGAGGTACCAAAAAAAAAAAAAGCATAAATATATGGATAAGAAAAACACTCTAGTCTTTGACCTCCAGCGGCTCCCAAATTAGGAACCCTTTTTTTTTCCCCCTCTTTGCCGCCAAAGAAAATTAATTTAGCCGGTTAAAAAAAAAGAAAAACGAAAAAAAAAAAAAAAAAAAAAACCACTTAAGGGAAAAAAAACCAAAACAAAACCAAAAGGCCGTTCTTGTAGTTTTTGCACGTTTTCTTCCAGACTCCTTAGTTTAAATACAGTGTTGGCTAACGGACAGTATGTACACATTATCCTCCCTCCCCCTTTCCTCTTTCGCCGTCCATCTTTTTTTTTTTTCCATCGCTTCGTCGGGAGAGGGCTGACGGGGGTCAGTGGGGTCGGCTGCTGGATTCGGAAGGCTGTCGTTTCCGAGGCACACAGTGACCGTTCAGCACCCCGTTCTGTCGTTTGGTCAGACCGCCGTTCAGAAAGTCCTGGATGTGCTGCACGATCAAGTTTATGGCGACTGGAGGGAGTGAGGTAAAAGGACAAAAACAAGAGAAGTTAACGGCACTCTTTTTCTAATTTGCATTAGGACGGCTTCTGACGCTACCACAGCGGTGCACGTGTGTTTAAAAAGGAGCTTTAATGCCGACTGGCATCTTTGCTTGGCTGCAAAATCGCTGCGTTTGTGGATGAGGGGTTAACATCAGTCACAGCTTCTGCTGTGTTCAACCCTTAAGTAGATTATTTTATCCTAATGTATACTTCAGTATTTTAACAAAAAAACATTTTTTCACAAGTCTGGGAACACAAAATCTAAAAATAAAATTACATACTGTATTTTGGCCTGATATGCTAGGGAGTTTAACACATTTTGTTCACGAAATATATAACATAACATATAATTCTCTGTGATGTAGCGGTTCAGACACTGTGCTTCTACACAAGACTGACTTATATGTTCAACTGAAAAATGTACCAGCTTAAAAAAAAAGAAGAGAGAGAGAGAGATAAGCTTAAAAAAAAAAGAGAGAGAGAGAGAGAGAGAGAGAGAGAAGGAGGGAGACAGATAATGTCCCAACATCTACATGCTTTAGGATCAAAACATTTCTGTTTATACTCCTGTAATCCACTCTTAGTCTCAACATGTCCTTATAAATGGTGCCCGTTCTGCACTGGAGCAGGTGTGAAAGACAGACAGATATTTACGTCCGTCTGTTATTATTCCGGCAGAGAGACCTTTATGCAAGGGGGGGGGGGGTAGTGCTGGAACAGAAGAGTAAAACACAAGTAAAAGCAAAACACTCAACCTTACCGAGATTATCAGCTCCCCTTGGAATGATCACGTCAGCATATTTCTTTGTCTGAGAACACACACACACACAAAAAAGGCAAAACAATTATGGACAAAATCCTGAGAAAATCACGCCCAGCTCCACTCATTTGGTGAGCGATTCTTTGAGCTAAATAAGATCATCTACACTGCAATAATCTTCCATCTGCTTACATGGTAATGAACAATAAATCTGTGTACCTCATTTGACCGTGTGTGATCGGTTGAGAGGTTAATAAAAAGTTCAGTAATATGGGCCGTAACATGGCTAATGGTTACTCTGTCATTTTTTCAGGGTAATAGGAGAATAGAATGAAACAGAATAATACAATGAAACAGAAGTGGTTGAAATGAAACCTATTATGCTGATAAAACTGTTGGAATAAAAAACGAATTCTATATTTCACAAAAAAATGGGACAAAAAGAGGTACAATTTAGCAGAGTGTTATAGCCAGGGCATTAGTAACCATTGAGGAGACCTACAATGGGAAATGAGTGATAATGGGCTCATTAATGAACACATGACAGAGAATTGTTTTTACACAAGAGTTAAAGGCTACTGCTACTCCTAAAGATGGACAACTACTCTGATGCTTGCCGGTTTAAAGAAGCAAAAAGCCCTTTAGTCAAAACAAAATATTCTAAACTTTGTTTTTCCATGAGAAATCTGCCATGTTTTGTAATAAAGCATAAAACAGCAACTACTATAGCGACTGTGTAAATGAACAGATTTATGCTGGTGCGAGTATAAAAAAAAAAAAAAAAAGTTTTAAAAGACACTAACACGTCGCTTCAGCGACAGTAAAGTCGGACTTCGGCTTCACAGCCTCGGGTATTGCTCTTACAGCTCACGGGCTGTACCCTCTCTGACGGCGGTAAAAAGCCGCTGACTACGGTTGAACTCACTGGCAGGCAGAACTCCTCGAATGCTGGCTTTACAAAGGTAATGTACTGAGTCAGGATCTGCTCCAGGTCCCGCCCTCGCTCACTGATGTCTCTCAGGACTGCAATAGAGAGAGAGAGAGAGAGAGAGAGAGAGAGAGAGAGAGAGAGAGAGAGAGAGAGAGAGAGAGAGAGAGAGAGAGAGAGAGAGAGAGAGAGAGAGAGAGAGAGAGAGAGGGGGGCAGGCCAGGTAAACGGCAAATGTTAAGCCTCTTAAGCGAACTTTCGGGCCAAATGCGAATGCCCCGTTTCTCACCTCGTCGCGACAGTCGCGTGTCGGCGTCCGTGTCCACAAACAGCTTCATTTGGAAAAGGTCCCTGATCTCCTGAGAGTAGAACATGAGGATTCCTTCAAACAGAACCACATCAGCTGGGTACACAGTTATGGTCTCCTCCTTCCTACAAACATTCAGTCAGGAGATAAAACAGACCAGACCGAGACAACGGCCCAATTAATTCACAATGTGAAATGTGTTGACTATCCATTAGGGCTGTTAACTGCACAAAACAAAAAAACACACGCCCGTTACACCTTAGATATACTGAGTGATGACAATTACACAAACATGTCAGTCAAAATTACAATTAAAATTCACTTCCGATACATTTTTTCATTGTTAATCACATGTAATTGAACGTGGGCGAGCTCAGACCAACCTGGAATGGGTTACAAAATCATACACTGGTATCTGTACTGTTCTCCCCTCCATAATGTCCCACAAAGTCTTCACTATCAACTCATTATCAAAAGCGTCTGTAAACAAAGGAGAGAAAGACCCAGAGAGAGAGAGGGAAAAACAGGAAGAGAGATATTAAAGCTCTACGTCTAAAATTTCCAAACTGTGCAGGTGGCATAATCCCCAAAGTGGAGTGGCAGGTTGTGGTTGTACGTGTATGTGTGTGTGTGTGTGTGTGTGTGCGTGCGCGTCCACATAAAGCAGTTACACACACCCTCTACAGCAGCTGCCAAGGTACACAGGCTTCACAGCTTGGCATCAATTGTGCCAGGGAGGGAACTAGGCTAAGAACGACGCAGGCTAGCTCTCAAAGTACCAGGGATGAATAGAGTGATAGACTGTGGAATGACATGTGTTGTGTGAATGTGCAGAAGTACATGTGTCACATTTAATGTGTGAATTTATGTATATTTTCATCTCAGTACTCAGATGCGTTCGAAAACAAAAGCAGCAGAGTTTAACTGTTTTTTTTTTTTGTTTGGTTGGTTTTTTTTTAAAGATTTATCCCAAATGTCAAGAGCCCCTGCAATAAATAGAGCTTTTCAGCCAAAACACAACACTCTCATTACATCAAGAACAAGAAAATAAAACTGTGTCTAATCAGAAGACTTCCCCTCATAACTACTCTCCAGTCAGTGGAGCCCAACCCAGTCAAAATCCCCTCCATCAGATGTGGTCTGTTGAACTGGGCCCTATTTCAGAAAGCAGGTTTAGTGAAAACTCTGACTTAGTTAACTCAGAGCAAGCAGTAAACCTCCTAATAGAAGAGCCCTATGGCTTCATTCTCCTTGCAAAACAAAACCATAGGGCTCTTCTATTGGAAGGTTTACTGCTTACTGAGTTCACTACACCCGCTTTCTGAAACAGGGCCCAGGTCTGAAGGTCAAGCTGAAGGTTCTTTACCTGGGTGATCAAAGTTATACTGGCCCTTGAGGGCCTTGGCTTTCTGTTCAGCAGTGAGGACCCTGTAGAAGCTGTCTTGACTGAGAATGGCCACTTGTCTCTGGTGATGGTCGATCTTATTCTGCCCGAGAAGTTCCATGATCTTCCCACATACTGACGACTTAGAGAACAGCCAGTGAGAGAAGGCCAAAAAAAAAAAAGAAAGAGAAGACAAGAATAGAATTGGGCAGTTGGTTACTGGATCTCTAGAAAACAGATAGGGAGTCATTAGAATAGAAGCTTCTTAGGACCAAAGTGCAATAGCCCCACTTGGTTTATAAGTCATTTTACACTTGAGACACAAAACGTCCAACCCCCTAGGCGCTGTGTCTTTTGATTCACACCCATACCACCTTGCAAAGTCTCACGCGCACCCAGTGTTAGGACTGCATATCAGAGGTCATTCCTTTCCCACAAATAGTCGACCGTGTGCCATGTTCCACTGCCCTACTGCCCTCCTCTGTGCCCAGCTAAATATATGGAGAGGGAAAAATGACTCATTCTCTTCAAGCAAACAAAATGTCTTTGAAAGATAAAGACTACCCAGTCTTTATCCACATGGGCAAGACTACCCAGGCTACATGGGTAGATAAACCGTACTGACACAGGCAACACCATTTCCACAGATATTTAGTGAATGAATCAATGATACCACAGCCATGTTTGAAACATGCTCTGTAAGTCAACATGTAGGCCTCTCCTGAAGCTGAAGATATACTTTGCGTATCGCGATCAACACACAGTGCTTTCTTAACATAAACAAAAAAAAAAATGCAGTGCATGTCCATTGGTGAAAACGATATTGTTCACTGGAGAATGCGAGGACACAAGCAGACACGCCCACTCGAAACACACACCTCCACACACACA
Source organism: Chanos chanos (assembly GCF_902362185.1). Lineage (NCBI taxonomy): Eukaryota > Metazoa > Chordata > Actinopteri > Gonorynchiformes > Chanidae > Chanos > Chanos chanos. The sequence continues at coordinate 6,186,388 of NC_044503.1, read as the reverse complement.
CACACTTGAACACACTTCCTTACTTTTTCAGGGAAATGCTGCCCACATCCTCCCACTGTTCAGGCATGTCAGAAACTCTGACTCATCTGTGCGAGAGTTCTTCTGACCAATGCACTTCACATAACCCCACCCTGTCGAATCAAAACTCTCCCTTCCATCGCTGAGGAACTGAGAGTGTAGGGGGGCGGGGGGGTAACCCTTTCCCTGAATGATGCACACATGGATTGTGACCACTCCGTGAAATCAGAGTTCCTCATATAACACACAGTATTGTCACATTCACTGTGACCTCCTTCTGCTAATTCGTAAGTTTCAGAACAATGACCTCACAAACATTATAATTAAAGATTAACAAAAAGACTAGCACTGCCTGATAAACAAACACACACACTGCATGATATGGCAGGCTATTATAATCACATACCTCAAGTTATAATGCATTTTACTACAACAATCAAGAAACTATAGGGGCCTACAAGATGAGGAGTATGACAAAGACGGGGAAAAGTAAAAGGTTACCCAGAATCTCGCATTGCCCTGTGCCACCAAATAAACTAAACTGGTAATCTAATTGGTAATAAACTAAACTGGTAATCTAATTGGATGTGGCTGCACCATCAGACCCCAGAAATGACAACGCAGAATGCTAATCCGTTAGGTCAATATAGCGTGGAGTTTAAAAAAGGAAAAAAACAAAACAAACAAAAAAAAAAAAAGGTAGGCGGGGGATGAATGCAAAACATCCAGATGCATATTCTGTTCCCTGCAAATATGATAAAAGGCAGTGAATTGACTGTGTTGCATAACAGAGAAAGACCTTCAAGAACACATTCTTCATTTATCACACAGCAAGGTTAAACAGGACAAAAACAGGCGATTCAAAACAGGATATACACAAGGGGGGGAACACCCCCCCCCCTTATAAACAGTCACACACCGTCTAAATATACGGGGGGGGGGGGGGGGGGGGGGGGGGGGGGGGGGCAAACACACAAACGCAAAATAGCTATCTTCAGTAAATGGTAATTAAGCTGATTGGAAATAATACTGAAGCTTTCTAATCATTTCACAAAATGTATTCATGCAAACATTTATGCATGAATAAAAAAAAAATAAAAAGAATCTACCACAGTGAGTGCTGTAAACTCCATTGTAAAGGGCTCTGTCTAGGCATTACAATATCTCAGAGCTTTTACAAGCCAGGCCTCCACCAGCTGTAGCACAAGCTGTCTGTTACTCAGTGCAATCCATTTAAGAAGTAATCTACCAGCATGTTCAAGCTGCCCAACAGCCTACACAAGTGACCAAAAACATGAGAGTCCAGCCTCTAATTAGGCTCTACTCCTCACAGAATCTCCAAAAATAAATCTATTAAAATAACAAAGGGAAATTCAGGAAATGTTTTGAAATGTTTTCAAAAAAAAAAAAACAGTCATCTTGTTTGATTAGACATTTTAAAGACAAAACATTTATGTGGCATAATCATGCTATACAAAAACAGATCCGTAGCCTTGAAACTGTGTTCCGTGTATCCCAGACACTGACAAAGCATTGTGGGAACAGGGTAGAGTGAAGCTTCCCTCTCTGACCTTTTATTGCTCTGAAGTGGGCATCTCTCACCCAACACAACCACTGCCCACCACTGCAGCCCTCATTTAACCTTGCAGGGCAGACAAAAAAAAAAAAAAAAAAAGCCAGCCAGGCAGGCTCTTGCCAATGCTGACTAAACATTCTTCCCCCAGTGCCTGGTGAGCTATTGTGTCGCCAATAGGCTGAGCTGCAGTTCAGATGTTTGATGTCTATGACACAAAAGCTAAAGCCATTAGCACTAACGTCTCGTAAGAATACTGGAACATGCAAAAGAAAGCTTGAAGGCACTGGCTGACAGCATGATAAACGCTAGAACTGAGAACGAGAACAGCTTTTGTGGTTGAAATGCTCCTCTGGACACGTGAAAAGAGCCGTTTGTGTAGTATGTGCATTTCATTCAGCAGTCGAAACAAACGGGTATCCTCAAATAAGAATAACAAAGACAAAAACACCATGGATTCTTTATGGGAGAGTAGAAAACATGCGAGTGTACATCACGACAACAAGTAATGACAAGCGGGCAAAACTTCAACTTGCCAAGGCCAACAAGAGGTGTTGTCTAGGAGTAGTCAAAGCAAAGACACAGAATAACAAAAGCCACGTTGGCACCTCCAACAAAAAAAAAAAAGTACAAAACAGGAAATGGAGCGGACACCTACTGCATCTGTCAAAAAGAAACATGACCGCTTTGGAGCACCTGCACGAAATACTTGTTGCCGAGGTACGTCAAAAGAAAGGGGGGGGAAAAAGAAAGAAAAACAGGCTGTAACTGTAGCTTGCTGTTTCCATGACAGAAATCGACATGACTGAGGAGAATCACAATTGATCATGTCTTTACCATGATTTCACAAAACCTAAACCTGAATAATACCATTACACCAACTCAAATTTTAAGGACAATAGCATAAACCAGCGGGTAATAGTTAACGTTCATATCATCTTGCGCAGAACTGCACCAGTACGAGATTAGCGTTTAGGGAGGTATAAAAGATTATCAAGGTGGCTGTACCATTTTAAAAGCAACGAATGTCTTCAAGAGACCAGTTAAGGGTCTAAAGGGAGAATTACAGACCACTTCCAATGAGTTTTTATATTAAGGCTGACAAAAGCCGCAGTCAAGCTTCAGACATCAAGACCGATTTCAAAAAATAAATCCTAGAGGAATAGTTCTACATGCAACAAAAGGAGCGTGCAGGCTGTCAGCTTGTGCGCATGGACTGCGACGCGCATGCCTGAGCGCACGTCATGGCAAGTTAAGGGACACATCTATGGTTTGTTCTGCTGACCCCATTATCGTTTAGCCGCAAAGACTAGGCGAATAAAATCATTGTTTGTCGAACTGTGTATATCTAAGGATTCTTTCCCTATATATCCTACCATATTTTTATAAAATGGCCACACATGTGGGATAAGACTGACGAACGAAACAGAAATAATTGACACGCAACACCTTTATCCATGTGTTCGCCCGGAGGAATGTTATGATGACACCATCTAGCAACTGAACAAAGTATGTAATGTGATTTCCGTTAGCTAACCGGTCTGGAAAATTGTTTTTCTCCCTAAACCTTTAAAACTAACACCATTATTGTAACCTGAAAGTAATCTTCGTTGTAAATTGTTACGACGAGACAAATTACGTCGACAGTGAATCTGATGGAATCTGACTAGCGATATTTACAAAGTAACCGGCTCAGCTGCGACATTTCTAACAAAGGGATTCCTGGTATACTGTTTCTCAGTGACTACTTATACCATTGTTTCACGTTTTCAGAGTAAATTTAGGGAAGACAGAGTGCTAATTTCAGGACCATGACATGTAATATGTTACGGTTTTGATAGGAGACACGGAAATTTTGAAACAAACAGATGTTTTAAGCTTCGTCTGCTAGTCAAATCAGACAGTTTCAATCCGCCGCTGAATAAAACTCATTCTATACTGATGATTCAGTTTAAAAAGCATAATTGTGTCTTTTTTGCTATTTGATGGCCACAGCAGACTATTCATATTTGCTTGCGTTATAAACAAAGAGTTAACTGTATGACAAATCACCGAGGAAGAAGTTAACTAGTCATCATTTAATGGGGCATGAATATGACATAAGAACAGAAGGTTGATACGCACGGTTAACCAACTTTGCCAATCAAGAAAAATCATAGCCAACTGACAAAGTATAAATGAATATAAACCCCTTTGCTGGTTAATCTTGACGTGAGCCACGCGGTCAGAGCGTCGGCTGTTCATCTTTTCCGATTTACAATAATAATGTTAAAACAATCTCGAACCAGAATATATTGTTTTAACACATATCAGAGTGGGCAAAAAAAGCAAAATGCTAACCTTTCCGCTGGCAGTGCCTCCGGCTACCCCGATGAGAAAAGGCTGCCGGGTAACGTGTTCATTTTCGGCTTGATTGTGTAGACTTGTTTCGCTATCGCCTGCCATGCTTGCTGTCAGAACCCCTGTTCTCTCAAAGCTGGTTTTATGGTTTTAACTCGACAAGCAGCCGGGCGTTTCCGCCTCCTCTCCTCTCAGCTGAGCCGAGGCCCAGACCTCCGCTTGTGTGTGTGTGTGTGTGTGTCTGTGTGTTCAGTATTTTGATACGTCGTATGTAAATAAATCTAAATACCTTGGCTGTGAGAAATCTGACAGACAATATGGTTGTTACTGTCGGTGAGGTCCTCTCCAAACATGGTTTTAACTGCAAAAATGAATAACATGCGCTATCTTATTATAGCTTCAAGTATAACTTATTGTTCATCAGGACTATTTTAACATGTAATTATTTGAGTATATTATCAACAAACACTTTTATACGCATAATGCAGGTCATGTGATGGGGAGGGAACCTGGTCATTACTATCTTAATGTCATCACCTGCGGGAATGCAGCTGAGTCTTTAGGAAAACAATTCTTAAAACCAAATTAGGCGGGTTTTTCCTCAGAATCTGTTGGTTTTCTAATGTAAATGCAGGCTTTAGAACAGTGATTTTTTCATTAGACGTCTCTCTCTGTTGTGACTAGGCCTACATATCGGCATTCAGCGTTTGGCGTACTTTGTTACAAAAATATGTAAATATGTTCAAATATGTCACCTTTATATTCACAAAAAGTAGAAACAGTCAGTGTAAAAAAAATCTGTCATTCGGCAACACAGTCGAGTAACTGATGAGTTAATGTTCCCCTCTGCTGTGACTCATTAAATTGAGATTAACAATCATTATTGGGATACTTTGTAGTGGCATTCTTTTCCCATTTGTAGTTAGTTGAATTACAACACTAGTCATACATAATCACAGGGTGCGTTGGGGTGATCGTTCTAAGCCCATTTTACACTCGCCTGAACATTTGCATTGCTATTGTTTGATAGTTTCGAGGACGTGATTGTAATAGTACTGCCCAGACAGGTGGCAGTTTATTGTTTTAACGCCCCCTTTCTGTTTGAGCTACCTATAATGTTTTCTAATTAAAGTTAATATATCAAGTGTCCTCTAACTTTAAGGGCTGATGTTCTGAAAAGAGAGCAAGGCTGTCCAGAAATGATATAGCTCTTCTCACTCCTATCTTTCAGCCCATAACACTGACCTTTATCTCGGGGCTCTGCAAGGTTTCTCAGACACAGGTGTGTAGAATTCGCTGGTGTGTGGATTGTGAGCTATAGATGTTACCTTTTACGACTGTAGGCTTCCTTGCTTATAAAAATGTTTGTCAATGGACATTTCTCTTTTGGAGGAATTAAAACACACTTTAAGAGAATGATTGTATCAAATTCGTATGTTCGCTAGGTAAAGATGAATGTAAATAGATAATCAAAAATAATCAAAGATGGAAGAGTAGAAATATGAATAAATAAATGCATTTGTCAGTGAAGTATTTCAGTGTTTATGCCTCATTTTTAATGGCGAATTCTTTCTTTTAGTTTTATTATTTTGCTGGTGCTTTTGTTCCTTTATTTCCCCGTTTGTTTGTACTGTGACTCTTCCATCGTCAGGGTTGTGCAGCTATACCATCCTTCATTTTCATAGGTGAGCATAAAACTCTTCAGACCATCGAGGGTCCACCCATGAGAAAAAAGGCTCGCCTCCTTCAGACTTATTGTGGGCCTTTGAGGTTTCTTAGAAAAAGCCAACCTGGATTAACGCTCTATCTTTTGTTATGCCATTGTGATTTCAATAGCACCCGGTTGTGATTGTTAAACCTCCAGCCACTAGATGGCGATATACTTCACTCTATTCTGCGGTTCATTAGAAGAAGGAGCAAGTTGGACGCAGTTTCATGACGTTACTCCACTTGTAGTATTTGCTGACGCTGCTTACCGACTCAAGTCGGTCCTTGTAACCGGTTTTGATCCAAAAATATAAGTAAAATCCCTGTCAAAATGAGTACTATGTTTGCAGATACAATACTAATTGTGTTCATATCTGTGTGCACGGCTTTATTAGCGGAGGGTAAGTCGATTTCGTGGTAAGATTTAGTAGTTAACCAACAAGCCAAATCCATTCCCTAACATTTAGCTTCTTAGCTAAATGTAACGAAGATTAAGCGTGTGGCTTCGTGACGTTTATATAAGTTTTGAAATATATCCGATTTGTTCTGATTTTCTCATGTATAGGTATAACATGGGTTTTGGTGTACCGAACAGACAAGTACAAAAGACTAAAGGCGGAGGTGGAGAAACAAAGTAAAAAGTGTGAGTACTCATGTTTTGCTGTATCAATTAGAGGTCAAAGTTACCTGTTAGGGTTGACACCTGATCCAGCCATAGTCGGATATCTGATTTTGAGCGTATTTAAGAGACGAACAACGACGCTCTTTTTTTTTTTTTTTTTTTTTTTTTTGTAATTTTATACATTTATTCGGTAATTATTGTTTCTCATTTAATCTTTCGTCCTAGTAATTTCAAGTGTCATGGTTTTCTTCAATTTTCATTATGTTGCTGTCTTTTTTTTTTCTCAGTGGAGAAAAAGAAGGAAACTATCACAGAATCTGCTGGACGTCAGCAAAAGAAAAAGATTGGTAAGAGAGAATCAGCAGTCACTCGCCGACACATTCTGTACCTTAAACTAGTAAGCATACTGTACAATGTATTTTACACCTAAGTGAGGAGAATTACTCAGATTTGCTGGTATACTGAGGAGACTCAGCTGTCCCAGTCATAGTAAACATGTGCTAATCTCTGTGAACAGAAAGACAAGAGGAGAAGCTGAAGAATAACAACAGAGATCTGTCAATGGTAAGAACTCTTTCTTTCTTGTCCCGCTTGTCTGAAACTACATGCTCTACATGAAAAGAAACTACATGCTCTGTATGTTTTAATTGTTGCTTATAGCACTGATGTTCCCGAGATGGACAAACTGGCACTGTTAGAACAATGCATATATATATATATATATATATATATATATATATATATATATATATATATATAAAATCAATAACATCAGGTCTCCTTGCATTATAGGTACGGATGAAGTCTATGTTTGCTATTGGCTTCTGCTTCACAGCGTTGATGGGGATGTTCAATTCCATGTAAGTAGATGATTGGACATATCAGTGCGATTAAGTTTACAGGGATCATTTAAGTTGATATCTTTTAATGGGATTTTAGTCCTCTCTGGTTAAAAAAAAAAGAAGATGTGAACTCACTTATGAAGCACTTGTTCCACAACATCTCCCTGTCACATTAGAATTCATCCAAATGATGATGATGATAATAATAATAATAATAATAATAATAATAATAATAATAATAATGATACGAGTTTCTTTAGAGCCCAATATCACTATTTATAGTCTCAAAGGGCTTTACATGTCCACAACAAATTCAAATCAAAATTATATCATCTATAAGTTAGAGACAGTAGATAAGACTTTAGTTTGGTTTCAAAGTTATGAAGAGAGTTTGCCCCCCTAATTTCTGTAGGTAGACTATTCAAGAGGAAGGGAGAGCGGTAGGAGAAGGCTCGGTAGTCTCAGACAAAGTAGTTATTGTCTTACCAAGTTCTTCCTTAACTTCCAATTCTAGCTTCGATGGACGTGTAGTGGCAAAGCTACCCTTTGTCCCACTGTCTTACATCCAAGGCCTGTCACATCGCAACCTGCTGGGCGAAGACTACACTGACTGTTCTTTCATATTCCTTTACATTCTCTGCACCATGTCCATTCGACAGGTATGCTCTCTGACAATTACATATGTTCACTGTATAGACTGAACGCGCTTGGGTCAGCGCCCAACAAACTGTCCAAATGACCAACAAATTTTACACCCCCCGCTATAACTTTATACTACCACTATTTTATATGCTAACAGTGAGATTGACGTAAACTGGAGGGATATCTTGTTTAAACTTGTCCCACAAATCAGTGATGATTTGTCAGTTAGTTGACTTCAATTATTTTACAGTTTATATGAGCTACGCTTTATCATTGTGTTAACTTTTGTTACCTGCATACAGTAATGCTCACTGACAAAACATTTCTTGCCTATTTCAGTACAAATTATGGGAAACTACTTGCTACTGTATTTAGTATTATTGATCCATTATTTATTTATTTATTTATTCTCTCCAGAATATCCAAAAGATGCTGGGTCTTGCTCCCTCAAGAGCTGCCACCAAACAAGCAGGAGGATTTTTGGGACCCCCTCCTCAGGCGGCCAAGTTCTCCTAAACATTGGACAATAAGCTCCTGATTGTTGCCGGCTTTGCATGGGGAAACAGCTTTTGTGCCCCCTGCTGGAGAGAAGATAAACTTTCCATTCTGTTAACATGCTTCCCGTTGGGGGGAAAAAAAAAAAATCAGTATTGGACTTCAGCAACTACTACAGCCTGTTGCAGTCACTTTGTCGTCGTGTTCTAACATCCTTTTAATTTGATTTCTCTGTATTTTTTTATTGAAATTCCTAGATTCCCTAAATGTAGTTATCGTATGTGAGTAGGATTTTAATATAAAAGTCCTCACAACCTGACATTTTGAGGTGTTTTGGACAAGAGATTTGTAATATATTTCTTCATAAGAGCCTATTCATTTTTGCCGTGAAAATTGTTATCTAAGGTGGCATAAATGTGAATTCTGTGGTTAACCCATAATTCATCTGTAATCTCTAAGACAGAGGTGCCCTAGAGGGCCAAAGTCCCGCTGCTTTTCTTTGTGACCAACTACACATGGTCTTTCATTGGCTGAAGAGCACACTCACCTGTTTTTCAGATAAAAATCAGCCTATAATTAAGAGATGAGAACTAAAAGCAGCAGGCTTTTGGTCGTCCAGGACTGAATTTGGGCATCTCTGCTCTAAACTGACATCAGTATGTCTGTCCACATTAAGAGTGCAGTTTTGAATCTAGAAGGAAACTCCTCTTGTTCTGATTGAATAACTCTACCACTGAGACCTGTTGTATCACATCTTTTATATAAAATTGGATTTAAAATTCTAAATTTCTGTGAACCGATTACATTTGTGATTGTTTTATTTATTATAGCTCCAAGAAGTACAATAAAAGTAACCTAAATATAATATGTTTGGCTTTTAATGTTTTCATTATACTCAGTATCCAAAATTTACTCGTGTTTCTTTAATTTTTGGCCTTTAACAGTATAATGGTGAATTTACCAGATAAAGCTACATTCCTCCATCAAGCATGACTTGACTGAAATGACCCTACATCCCATAATAACCTTTGCTTATCGAACAAATAAAACTTAAATCAGGCATAAAAGTCCTGTTAGCAGGCTGTATAGATAACTTTGTGTTGGTCTCATTTTTTTCGACGTCTGTCATTTATCAGTAACAGCGTGCTTCAAAACTAAGCTAAATAGTTTAAATGAATAAAGTATAAATGAAAACTGACAAAAACCTCATCTGGGGTTTCTCAGAGTCCATGAGAGTGGAAACTTCTGGAATGTGAAGATTCTTCTGTTGCTGGACATACAAAAGAGTCGGATGTTTGGATCAGCAATTGTGGGGTGGATCCGCACCTGACCGCCCTGCTCCAATAGGAACAACTATATTAAAATACAGTGAAGTTGTACTGAATGCAATACCACAGAAAAAATACGATGACAGTGCAGAAACAGTGGTGAAATTGTTGCAAGGAGTCATATCACTCGACCTTGTAACGTGTCTGTCCCTGCTTAAGCATTCTCTTCTCAGAAATCCGTGGCCCCTCATTCAACAATAGGCAAACTGCTGCATCAGCGGCACAGACCGGTTTTTATTTGAAAATTTTATTTGACGCCAGGAATGCCAATCAAACGAAGAACCCGCCTTCTTTCCTGGCCGCTGGTAGTAACGCCCACAGTTGCATAAACTGTCGTGGGCTAGCGAGGGTTTATAGCTTAGTACACTCCTTCGTGAGTTGGAAACACCCGAACACACCAATTTAAAGATTATAGTACCAGCATCGTTAAGTGGGGTAAGGTATAGTCTGATTTCGAAGTTTTATTGCAAGAGAGTATATGCATATTATTTGTGCTAATGTATCCTCCAGGGTAGTCATACAGTAAATGGTTTGTGCTGTTGGTCGCTGACCAAATGTAGACTACCCCAGTCAAAAATTCGTTCTCATGCAATGTAGAAATCCCGTTACACCATACCGTTTGTAGCTATGTTAGGCCATTTCGATGCTGTGCAAATTTGTAGCCAGTGTTTTAAGCCAGCGTTTCCCGAGTTCAAGTGCATGAAGTTTATTATGCTTTTCAAATCATTTCTGGAAAACTGGACAATTTTAAAGGAATTTGCAAAAACTTTTTTTTTTTTTTTTCAATTTTACGTAGCTTCTCCTGTCTTACTGTTTGTTAACCAGAACAAAATGGCCCAGCAACCCCTGTTAGAGCTGCCAGAGTTCAAAAATGCCTCTACAGGTACCCTGGTTGTGAAGGAGCCCCTGAATTACTGGGGAGGAGCGAGAGTGCAGCTGAAGGATGCAAAGAACTCTGAGCCAGTCTACGAACCTGCAACTGGTACGTAGCGGTAATTTAAAAACGTCAGCGATGGCGAACACTTATTTTTCTTTTGAAGTTATTGATCTCAGATACAAGATTTACAGAAATAGTGCACACCTGGTAATGCTTTAAAACGCTTATCTCTTGTAAACTGTAGCGTTTTCTCAGATAGTGCGTCAGCTTTTTACTTACTTTTTTGTTGCACTCGGCCATAGAATGTTATGGTCCTTCTCGGGTATTGTGAAAGACGTCTGTCAATGATTGACTCACATAAATCCCTGATAAACGGAGACTGGTCTGTGTGTCAGGTTATACGAGGTCGGCTGGTAACAAAAGTGTCTGTCTCATAGTGAGGAAATATGAATTTGCAATAAGCAGATGACGTCTTTTTGAATGCTTGGTTTTTTTTGATTGTTTGTTTGTTTGAACCTGATGTAAAAGTCTCTGCAAAGCAAATTGAAGTCATAAATCATCAAATTCAAGTTTATGATGATCACTTGGTGTTTGTCTCTGCTGTTTAAGGTCGTGTCCTGTGCAATTTGGTGCCCTGTGGGCAAGAGGAGGTAGACCAGGCCATCCAGAGTGCCCACTCTGCTTACCTGAAATGGAGTAAACTCTCTGGGATGGAGCGGGCTCGGGTGATGCTGGAGGCTGCTCGCATTATCAGAGTAAAGAAACTCAAATGTTCAGAAATGTGTATTATTCATTGTTATTGATTATTATTACCATGATCATCATCAGTAGTAGTAGTATCGATAGTACATGCCGATGGATCATTTTAGGATCAAAAACTAGACTTTCAGAAACTAGACAAGATGGTGGCACACCACGTAGTTCTGAATTTGGCCCTGGCCGTTTTTCTCACTGCAATAAGCTACACTTTAGCCCCAAAAGCCTTTGGCATGAAAACTTCAAAACATTCAGAGTTATCCTTAGACGTAGATACAGTCATAATCTGTCATCATCTGCCTTTTCGGGGTTTTTTTTGTCAGCGTTGGCCATTTCAGGGGCTTCAGGAATAGTTTCTGTGAACCTGTGTTTGTGTCGTTGTGAGCAGGAGCGCAGAGATGACATTGCCAGGGTGGAGGTCATAAACAACGGGAAGACCATCATTGAGGCCCAGGCCGACATTGATTTTGCCTGGCAGTCTATTGAATTCTATGCTGGCATTGCTCCTACCCTGGCAGGTTGGCACCACAAAACTAACCAAAGTTTGCTGGAACTATCCAAAACCAGTCACTGTTAGTTATTTGAGTGAGCTAATTGGGCTGTAATTCTGTCAGTATTTAATGATGAGTTGGACAGAAGTGTAAAGGTAAATGCATTTATATGTAGCCGCACGCTGAGAAGTATGACCGCTACAATATGCGTTAGCCAATTCTCCCGCGCCTTAAAAAGCAGATACTTATTATTGCTGGTTACAGAGCCCAAAGCAATGCACCCGTGAATGGTATTTGAGAATTCTTATCCTCATTAATAGTTTAGGAATGGGCAGACAATTACTGGCTATTGCCCAGCAAATATACTGTACATCTGGCATTCCAGATCTGTGCCTGAGAGTTCTTTTGCTCTTCCAGGCCAACACATCCAGCTTCCAGGAGGATCTTTTGCCTATACGCGTAGAGAGCCTTTGGGTGTGTGTGCAGGAATCGGAGCCTTTAACTACCCCTTCCAGATTGCTGTCTGTAAATCAGCCCCGGCTCTGGCCTGTGGTATGACTGTTTGACTTACTCTTAGAATTATGGGTAGTTGCTAACTCCTTTTTTTTTTTTGTCCTCTCTCTGTCTCCCCCTCTCTCTCTCTCTCTCTCTCTCTCTCTCTCTCTCTCTCTCTTTCCCTCTCCCTCTCTCTCCTTCTCTCTCATACATTCACACATTCTCTCCATTAAATGTATGTGTATGTTATTGGTCTTACCCTTATGAGTCTACCAGTGTAAAATGACCTGAACAAAAGGGGCTTTTCTCCCTCCTTTAGGCAATGCTGTGGTGTTTAAGCCCTCTCCCTTCACCCCTGTGACGGCAGTCATTTTGGCTGAGATTTATAAGCAGGCAGGAGCCCCAGACGGGCTGTTTAACGTGGTCCAGGGAGGTGCAGAGACTGGCACACTCCTGTGCCATCACCCCATGGTCGCCAAGGTGTCCTTCACCGGCAGCGTGCCCACCGGCAAGAAGGTACAACCTGTAGAAGCAGATACGTTTTATGAAGAGTATCGCTAATGCTAAAGCTAGCATCAGTGTGATGATTAATAACTTGCTGTGTCCTGTCCTCTAAGGACTTGTTCATACACTGACTTCTTGCTAAATGTCAAGGTAAGCTTTGGTAAGGATTTATTCAGTGTTTTATCTCTTTAAGGTGATGGAGATGTCGGCTAAAGGGGTTAAACAGGTGACTCTGGAACTGGGAGGAAAATCGCCTTTGATTATCTTTAAAGACTGTGACCTGGAGAATGCTGTCAAAGGTGCTCTCATGGGTAATTTCCTCACTCAAGGTCAGGTGAGTATTCATTTGGTGCATATTCAAATTGTCCCTCTTGAGTTGCCCTAGTGATGAAATTAATTAACACTCCTTTCTCGTGACACTACAGACTGCCTTTAGAGTAAACCATAACTGATCAGATCTTTCTGGAAATATGTTTAAACCTTAAACTAAATATGAAAATGCTTAATACTCTAAAACTTAAAACCCTAAATGTCTGTGGTCGTATACACTAATCATTTATTCTATTTTATTTCTTATTAATTTTCTTTTCAAAATTTTATAAGTTATCTTCTTAGTGCAGACTTTACCAGTGTTCAGAAGTGCCATTGTGTGGTAATATCCTCAGAGAAAGGGATACGCTATGTTAGAAAGGAAGGAGAGACTCCATGAGGAATTATTTACCACAAAATGAAAGTGTGTTTCATTTTAATGTATATATAACGTCCAAAGAGACTTTTAAATAAACTATGAATTTTGCTGGACTGTAGTTCACTCACTGCCTCGCTGTCTGTGATCTGTACTCTGACTGTCTCAGGTTTGCTGCAATGGGACGCGTGTGTTTGTCCAGCGTGAGATCATGCCGCAGTTTCTGGAGGAGGTGGTGAAGAGGACCAAGGCCATCTCTGTCGGTGACCCCTTGCAGGCGGGAGCCCGCATGGGCGCCCTAATCACCCGCCCACAGCTGGATAAGGTCCTGGAATATGTTCGCAAGGCCAAAGAGCAGGTATTACAACACTGTTCAGTTATTCAATTTCTGACTCATCTAGATGGTTCTCCCTTTAACTGCAGTAGTATTGTGACTAGACTGTCTGCAGTTCGTGGTGTGAGGATTCATGCAGGGCTGAAACGAATTTATTGACTGAATTTATTCATGCATAGCTGAAGTGAATTTATTGACCGTTGACAGCAGTGTCAGGAGAGATACTCATGGAATCAGTGCGGTGAGCCTGAATGCTGTTTCTTTACAGAGAGGCACTTTTCATTGCTTTGATAAGCATTGATGCTAATTAGCCTAAACCTTGCCCTACATATGATGATGAGTTTCTTTCAACAGAATTTTTTTTTTTTTTCCTTTTTTTCTCACCTGTCCCCAGTTTCAGTTCAGCCGTCACACCTGCTGTTGACTGAACACTGTTTGACACTGTTGTGTTAAAGATTATGTAGATCAGGTTTGGCACTTAGGCACAAAGCTTTCAACAGAGTCCTCGTCTGTTGTTTTAGGGAGCAAAAGTTCTCTGTGGTGGAGAGCCATTTGTGCCAGATGATCCCAAACTTAAAGGGGGTAATTTCATGTCCCCATGCGTGCTTGGTGAGTTCATTTTCCTGTTCCGTCCTCCTTTTGAAACCCGTTTAGATTAGATGCTTTGTTTGGACTTCAATGTTAACTCACCTCAAATTTAGTGCTGACTATACAGTCGAACAGCTGAATGCGTTTAGGCTTCAAAAATGTTCTTCCTTGCAACTTGTCAATTTCTCACAAACCAAAATGTGCACACAGACAACTGCAAGGATGACATGACCTGTGTGAAAGAGGAAATCTTTGGCCCTGTGATGTCTGTTTTGCCCTTTGACACGGAAGAGGAGGTGCTGCAGAGAGCCAACAACACCACCTATGGCCTGGCCTCTGGAGTCTTCACCAGGTGCTAATGCCTAAAGAACCTGACCTTTTTGACCTGGTTCACTCTGATGTTGACCAGATTTTTTCTCCCAGTCTGAATCATCATTTGTTATTTGACTTGGTGTCTAAAGACTTGACCTGCTGATACTATGTTTAACCCTCAAATCTCACTTCCCCTCCCCTAAACATATTTGCACTTCCTACAATGTCTTATCTACTGCCTCAGACATCTAACCAATAGCTACCACTGTCCCTGATTACCGTGATGCCCCTGAACCACTGAGAACATACGTCTCTGGGAGAGGACTGAGTAAAGTCAGCTCACCTCTCTGATGTTCTCTTACACTGGGTGGAATGTGTTTCTCAACAAGTTGTTGAAGTTGTCTTTGAAGTTCTGTTTGCTGAATCATGTGTAAGTTTCACTGAGTTTCCTCTATTTTGTGTGTGTGTGCTGTAGGGACATAGCCCGAGCCCACCGTGTGGCCGAGAACCTTCAGGCAGGGACCTGCTACATCAACAACTACAACGTCAGCCCCGTGGAGGTACCCTTCGGAGGCTACAAGATGTCAGGTATGAGGCGTTCTTTCAATTTTACCCTGATTATTTCTTTTCATTGCAAAGGTCTTTTGATCATTATCATCCCTTATAAATTACACAAACATATTCATGTTGTTTTTTTTTTATTCCCCTGTGTGTCCTTTTTTCTTTCTCTAGGTTTTGGAAGAGAGAACGGACTTGTGACTGTAGAGTATTACTCTCAGCTGAAGACCGTGGTGGTGGAAATGGGAAATGTGGAAAGCCTCTTTTAAACATACAGTTTCACTCTCTGTGGTGGTGAAATTTGAAAACATCCATTCAGACGTGTTTGCACTAGGTTTTGCCTCAGCACGGTGTTAAAAACAGCCTTTGCAGTGTTGGTTGTGTTCCAGATATGTGAAACCATTCCTACCCATAACTTTGGTCCTCTTGAGGTAGTTCTATATTTTTCTAATGCTGCGGTGATTAAAGCAAAATTAACATTCTTGCGACTTTACTAATTTTTAAGCACCAACGTTTTTTTTTCAAGTTATAGACCTTTATTCTTTCAATAGAGCACTACATTGTTACAAAAAAATCACATTGTACTAACTGTCTAAATACATTTCTAATAAATGTACCTTTGCAACAAAAAACGTGGTGTCTCTTGTGTAACACAGAGAGCATAAGGCTCTTACGTCTAATACTGGTCAATGAGAAACTATGAAACACATCTGCAATACTTTTAAGGTTAGAAAGGTCCATTTTTTTCTAGCAGTGTGACTTGTCCTTGTCACAAATTGTGGTGTTTTTTTCATTGTCAAAAAGTCCCCTTAATAGCGAATGCAACTCTGACATCTTAGAAGAGAAATTTTTAGTTAGAGCCAAAACAGTGGATCCCTCATGATAAATGTAAACGCATCTCTGTCTAACGTCTTATTTCAGTGATTGAGTTTTGACACCAACGTTGTTGAAGCTGCTGTAATCATGGATTTTGCACTATAGAGAAATGAACATATTAAAATACATACATGTATAATATAACCTCATGATTGCCAGATGACAGGATCAAATGTCATCGAGGAAACCTCGTCATGACCCTTAAAGGCAAGCAATGTTATGCCGGTGTTACTCTGAATTCTGTGACGCTGTTGCCACTGAGCAGCTTGAAATCACACAGACAAGTTCATTACGCAAACAACGTAAACTCATAGACGGTAAACAAATGAAGGTGAATGCAGTGCGGAGCGTTTTGTTTACAAATGCTGCTTAATCACATCCTTAAGTGCGGACGCCTTATGATGACATGGATGTATATTTAATTTAGATTCTGTTGTCTCATGATAACGTGTTACCCCCCCCCCCCCCCCCCCCCCCCCCCCCCCCCCCCCGCACACACACACACACACACACACACACACACACACCTTTTTTCTTTTTAATCATCAAAATACACACTAAATATTCAGAAATATTGTGTGTTTAGTGAAGCAAAGCCAATTTAGCTCTCTGCTCTCCGATTGGCTCCAATGGTTTAGCGTTTATTCACACTGGCTCCCCTAGTGACAGCTTTGGGTACAACAACCAAAGATCACCTCTGACGTTTTTTCATGCATGTCCTTCACATACATGAGTTCGAAGGAAACAACAGATGATTATTAGTTCCCAACTACAGACTCAGGAAACGCACGTCTACGACATTTGCACTCGTGTGTTTTTGGTTATCTTCTATCTCACAGGGCAAATTCCAGAAAGATTCAAGTTCATATGGCTTGGTGAGAGTTCTTTTTCAAACTATCTATGCTTTGACCGTAGCTGTGTTAACTGTCATAACTGCCGGCATTTAAGACAAAGAATTTTAACAGTTGACATTTGGCAGCTACCTAACCAGTGTTGTCGAGTGGTTGGACAGCAGATATCTGACTTCCAGTTTCGTTTAGGTCTTCAGCACCTCGAAACTGTTTCCAATCAATGGCATAACGCTGGATCTAACCTGGTAAAAAAAAAAAAAAAACATCACAGTTGATAACAGTTGTATCAACACTGAGAAGACCCAATTGTGAGTATTCGTCGTGTGACTGTTCCATGCGTTAAACAAAATGTGTAATAAAATGTGCTGGATGGAGCCTGTACCAGAAAATACTTGGCAAAGTATTGCCTCATAGTCCTTTTCACTCCTTTAGATCGGACGCTTATTCATAATCATGTAATGTCGCCTAGACGAAACGTCTATATTCTGCTTGACAAAACCGGGAATCACTGGTATTGTAAATGAAGCTGTTTAAAAAGTGTTTCAGCCGTTTTAGGTTATTAATCTTGCATTTTCCGTTGTGTCACCATTTGCAGGTCTGAGAGGAGGCAGACCTAGCAAGAGAAATGAATATGGATAGTGACCATGAAGGTGAATATCTAAGATGTTTTATCCTCTAGCTTTGAACGTTAATTTCTCTACAGCGGTGTTTTGGGTTTTTGTTCTGTAAATTCATATGAGAGCACATCTTTTCACTAACCTAATTATTACTTCAGTACGGTAAGTGGTTAGCACCATTACCTCACAGCAAGAAGGTCCTGGGTTCGAATCTTGGCTGTCCCAGGTCCTTTCTGTGTGGAGTTTATATGCTCTCCCTGTGTTTGCGTGGGCTTCCACCAGGCGTTCCAGTTTTCTCCAACCATCAAAGATTTGTATGTTAGGGTTCGTACTCTTGTCAGTGACCTTACCCAAGGTAAAAGAACGACAGTTGTTCCCCAGGTACTGCGCTGCTGCTTCCCACTGCTCATAGCTCCTAGTGTGTGTGTGTGTGTGTGTGTGTGTGTGTGCTCACTGCTCCTAGTGTGATTGTATAGGATGGGTCAAATGCAGAGGTTGAATTTCACTGCTCCCAGTGCATGTGACCAATGAAGTTTTTCTTCTTCTTCTTCTTTTAGCTTTTGTGATATCATGAAGCATTAAGTAGCATGTGCTACCCCATCAGTGCAGCGCTACGGCGAAAGTGTTTGTACTGGCTGCAGGACTTAGATGAACAGCTAAAACCCCCAAGTCACAGTTTTTATCCTCATCTAATTTTTTTTTTTCTTTTTTTTTTTCTGACAGACACCAGTGGTCAAGCATCTGAGAATCGTGCTAAACCAGACAGAGGAGACAGCAGTCACACCAAAGCACAATATGGTAGAATTCATTTATTATCTGTTAAACCATTCTGAAAGAGTGTTTGTACTGGCTGCAGGACTTAGATGAACAGCTAAAACCCCCAAGTCACAGTTTCTATCCTCATCTAATTTTTTTTTTTTTTCTGACAGACACTAGTGGTCAAGCATCTGAGAATCGTGCTAAACCAGACAGCGGAGACAGCAGTCACACCAAAGCACAAGATGGTAGAATTCATTTATTATCTGTAAAACCATTCTGAAAGAGTGTTTGTACTGGCTGCAGGACTTAAATGAACAGCTAAAACCCCCAAGTCACAGTTTCTATCCTCATCTAATTTTTTTTTTTTTCTGACAGACACCAGTGGTCAAGCATCTGAGAATCGTGCTAAACCAGACAGCGGAGACAGCAGTCACACCAAAGCACAATATGGTAGAATTCATTTATTATCCGTTAAACCATTCTAAAAGAGTGTTTGTACTGGCTGCAGGACTTAGATGAACAGCTAAAACCCCCAAGTCACAGTCACATTTTCCTCATAAATAATCATTTTTCTCAACAAAACAATTGATGGTAGGAATCCCTGATCGTCCTTTAAGCATCCCGTAATTTTTATCAGTCGCTACAAACTCTGAGCTGTTGTATGAAACGTAATCACAAGCAAATTTTACAGTCATGTGTTGAGCATATTAGGTTTTTTTTTTTGTTTTTAAACAGAACATATTGAATTCTCGTGGAATTTAATAAGGCTACGGTTCCCTTTATCCTCACTTTTGTTTGGTAAATTCAAACGGTGCAATGTCTCTGGATGAAGCTGAAGTGAATCCATGTGAACAAGTAGAAATGAATTTGACTCCAGGTGTGACAAATGAAAACAGAAGGAACACCAGTGCTTTGGTAAAGCGGACAATGACATGTTTCTGTTGGAAAGCATCATTACTCAAGTAGGATTTTATGATTTTCAATGCGCAGCTGATAATGTCAACGAGTCCCAAGCCCCCAAAGAAGAAGACGTATACAGTGGAACAGGAACAAGTGAGTTTTCAATAATTCAGTGGTGAAAACTCATATCAGTAAAGCAAACATAGAAATGGTATCAGTGTTTTGTTACGGTACTTTTATGAATTGTGAAGCTCTCAATCAACACGTGCAACTGCATTAGCGCAGTGTTGCAGCACAAATGTGATGTTTGTACTGTCTACAGGAAAAACAACCCATATAAGGATACAACAACCCCCAAGTCACAATTTTCTTCCTCATCTTTCAAATTCCTTTTTTTTTTCCTGATAGACAACAATGATCGTACAACAGAGGCCTCTAAGAGCAGTGATGAGGATACCAGCTCACGCCAGAGTGACGGTGGTACTACGTCCGACGGTAGAAAGCTTCTTTCTTTCCTTAAACCGCTCTTGCTCAGAAAAATATAATATGTGAACTACGAGAAATAATTAACATCTTGAAATCATCAATATTTTTTTTTCTCAAAAGCAAGTATTACTGTCATGTGTTTGCCATTTCTTTAAAAAAAAAAGTTGATTAAATTCTATCAGAACTTAGTAAAACGCCGCTGCTTCTTTGTCATGCTTTTTATCCCCATCTTTGTTGGGTAAATTCAAAATGTTGTGATTTAAATCCGGGTTTAATTTTACATTCTCTTTTGTAGCACCAGAAGACGCAGCTCCATCCCAGCACTCTGAAGATTCCAAGCAAAAAAGTGAAGATTGCATGGAAATAACTGGCACCCTCGGTCCAAATGAAGAGCTAAGAGCGTCCGGTAAGATTTCATCAGTCTTTGCTCTGGACCTCTTAGACTTCAACAAACGCAAATGGTATCTGTGCTCTCTTAAGTCCGTGTTTTTACGTTATTCATCTTGAATGCATCCTTACTCAAACAGAAATTTTGTGATTTGCAATGCACAGGTGGTGTCGAGTCGGAGACCAGTTCCAAGGAAATTCAAGAAGAGCCCGGTAAAGATGTTACCAGTTCGGTTTTTACTCCAGAACTGATACATGGAGCTCGAGGTTCTAGTAACCTTAGAATGCTAGTGACCGTTTGAATCTCACTTCAATCCAGGCTTAACTTTAGATTCTTTTTCCTAACAGAAGTGATGAATGAAACGGGACAGGATGTTGCTGCTCAGCCTAGAGTCGGAATGGATATGCGGATTCCAGGTAACCCAGGAACATCTAGTTCGATGTTTTTAGACTTAACTGTGACGCTTATTGAGAAACAAATTAATCAGTAAGGTTTCACTCCACACAGAGCACATAGAGAAGGAAATGGTTGTAACGTTAAAATGACAATACGTTTTTTAATAGATTAAATAGACTCTGTTCCAGAAGTCTCAGCAATCTTTAGAAAGATTTCATCGATTTCTTTAACCTGAAGCTGAGAAATTGCCAAGAAATGAAAAATGATCTGAGCATTCATTTAATATAATCAAATATTGAATGCATCCTTATTCAAACAGGAATTTGTGGTTTTCAATGCACAGGTAGTGATGTGTCAGAGTCCACGCCTGAGGTAATTCAGAACTCCGGAAAAGACGTTACCAGCAGAATTTGGAAAAGTGAGTTTTTAACAATTCACCAATTTCTCTTTGGCTTTGTCATCTCTTGGTTTGTTCTCTTTGTTGTTTATTGTTCTCTGTTCTGTGAAAAAAATAATATATATAATCAAATATTTCTATCGTCAGCTCCAAGAACTAAGCGGTTAAATAATCAAACGCGACCATTTTTTCCCCTCGCAGAATATGCTTGGGTTCTCGCTTCCCTGGGCGTTATTATTCTGGCGTGGCTGGCAGGCTGGTTTTCAGCTGGACCGACGACTCCTGAAAAAAAAGAGCCCAGTCAAATGGTGGTCGAGACCTTTCTCTGGGAGATGGAGAAAATCCAGTCCAGATTCCCCAGTCAGCATCCAGAACTGTGGAGGAGGAGTAAGATCCATCTGAGGCGGCACCTCCAAATGTCTCATCCCACTGAACCCGTGAGTCTGATTCTGACCTCAGGCCTTGATGCTGAGAAAACACTAGGTTGCCTAGCCAATGGTTTGGCCTCAGCCTTCTCCAAAGCCCTCAACGCCTCCGTTCTGGACATTAATGGTGTTGTCATGGCGACGCAAGACAGCGACCAGGTAAAACTGGACATCGACACGGAGCTGAGGAAAGCTTTCGACGGCAGTAGCCCGGCCGCCGTCATCCACCGTTTCGAAGAGATACCCCCGGGAGCCACGCTCATCTTCTATCGCTATTGTGACCACGAGAACGCCGCCTATAAAAACGTCTTCCTGGCCTTTACCGTGCTGCTTGGAACGGACACCCTGGGGCCGGGACACAGCCTAAGCGAAGTGGAGGAGATGGTACAGGAACATATAAAAGATAAGTTCATTCCCTCAGACAGCCCCAAAACATTTAACCAGATGGACATCGACAAGCTGAGTGGACTCTGGAGTCGGATCTCTCACCTCGTACTGCCTGTGGCAGCAGAGGAGCTAGTCGAACAGCAGGGCTGTCCAGACCTGTGACAACACAGTTAAGGCGGGGACCATGTTATCACAAAGGAGGCTTTTCAATGACAGAGACAAGGATTCTCAGTTTTATTTAAATCTGATAGGTCTTTGAACACAGGCTTGCTGTAAGTCCTCTTCCTCAGTCATGTGGACCCCAAAGTGGATATGTACCGTTAATGAGAAACAAATGGCAACATACAGCTCCCATGAACAACTGGTGTTACATTTTTAAAACCTTTGCATTGATATAACTGTAATACAGTGATGGATGCGAGAGAGTGAGCTTTGTATATTTGACTGCATTCAGCCACATTCGATGCAGCAAATACAGAGACATAGATACTTAAGGCAGTGTTCTTTTAAATCACTACCTTGATGCATGAGATAAGGGAAGTTCAGATTTTGGGTTGTTGAAAGGCTGAGTGGGTATAATGAAGGATGTGGGGGGTTTTTTTCCTCTCAATTGGGTTATGAAGTTATGAATTCTAATCCAGTATATAACTGTGCACTTTTCAGAGCAAAAAAATCATGGGCTAATCACGCAGGTAAACTAGGTTACTTGATCTGTCTGAGGGGGAAATAATGGGAAAAATGATCACGTATTTAGTCGAATAATATATCTCTGTGCCTTATCTTCAATGAATAAACACACCATGAGATGTTTCCAATTTTGTTGTTTTTCACTTGTCATAGAGCAAGATAGTATAACGCTACAGACAGGTGGTCATGTTTTTTTAAGATTTATTTTTCCTCGGGCAGTTGTTGAGTAAGTGCCATTAAGATGAACAAATACAGATAATTTAACGTACTCCGAAAATGTTAAAGCGATCGGTACGAAATGAAAGGTAACACTGAAAATATTTGTGTACTTAGCCTTACAAAGAAATGGAAACTGAAGCGTTGGGCTGTGGCAGTAACTGACACTTGTATGAGGCGTGTCGGTTTTCCGGGAACGAGTGGTGTTCACTAAAACAGGTCCGTTTGCACCTTCCTACATATGACTTCCGGTTTAAGAAAGGATGGATTCAAAACTTTAGTTAGCTGTTGGTTGTATTAGTTACATCTTAGCAAGAACATCTCTTGATTAAATAGATACTTACGATTTGCGACGGAATATGTCTGAGTCGCGCAGGATGCCCACAAGACAGTCGGCAAGACTGGGTTTGTTTTTGCTGAGTTTTCTATTCAGTAGCGTGTTCAGGAAACTAAAGCGTATCTTCGGTAGCAAACCTAACTTAGATGTGTTAGCAAGCATAGCTACAGTTTGGATTAAAATTTCGCTAAAAGGTTCAATTAGTGCTAGTTGCACAAACTAATTATACGTATTAGCCTGTAGTTAGTGTAATAAGTGGATGGTCGAATGTGACTCTGCCTTAACTCAATGTTTTGCTGAGCTGCCAAAAACCATATAATTATGGTCTACTTTAAATTGATTATAGAATGGCATCGCTTGCTGTATTAAATGTAACATTGACGTGTTTCGAATTAATTCGTTTTAGTTCTTATGACTAGGTTGTCGTTAGTCAATCGTTTATTAACTAAACGGAGCACATCCGCCAGTTTACTTTCACTTCCATTTTGTCTGCAAACGAAGCTGTGCGCATGCATAGAGTTCACATTGCCTGTTAACGTAAACACATACGTCCTTTAGTTGATAAACGTCTGTTCATCTCACAATGTGTGCACTAACAATCCCGATTCATTTGCTAGCTACTTTCATTGATTTAAAACCAAGACCACCAATTAAGAGGAAGAGGAAAGTCGACAGTGCTTCAGTCACAGCAACCAATGGGATTAAGGACCAAGAGGACGCGCCTTCGGACTCTGAGGGTGAGCGTCACATGACAACATTTGATTCAATGTGGAGAACAATGAATGGGACCACTGTGATGGTATAGGTTTATTTTGAAAACGGTTTGTCATTAATGTGTCAAGGAGAGCTGATAGTAACACAATGTCATAAAGACATTGTGCTGGAGAAAAAAAAAAAACTCAAAATACAATACATGATTATTACAAATACATTTTAAAGAGTATAAATCTTACTTAAGTCTATCTTGATAGTACGTATAAGGGTTCTGAACCTTTGTCTTTTTGCCACTGTGTTCCTGATGTTCTCATGCAGCGTCCCCTGAGAAGGTCAGTAAGCTGGAAGATGGAGAGTCTGGAGACACTGTTAAGAAGACTGAGGAGATGGACGTAGATGAGGGATCAGACGAGGACCAGGACATGAGTTCAGAGGAAGAGCATGAAGAACCTGTGCCTCATACACGATGTAAGACAGTTTAAAAAAAAAAAGAAGAAAAAAAAAACAAGAAATTCAATATAATTTAGGTCCATGATTAGGTACATTTGTAACTCGTTTTTTTGTTTGTTTGTTTGTTTGTTTGTTTTTTTGTCGTCTTGGCTGATGGTGATCGTACTTGATTTATAAGTGCGCAGAGGATGTAGTCCCCTCGTGTTCTTTTACTCGTCTTCTAATTAGCCTCTGGGTCTTCCAGTTTTAGACTGAGGGAGTGTAATTGAACATGGTCATTCAGAGAGAATGCAGTTGGGTTATTCAGACTCTACTCTCCACAGGTCCGTCTGTCAAACTTCACTCAGGGGCAGTAAATACCCCTAGAAGTCTCATAGTCAAAAGTGAGGAGACAGAGGAGATACAAATGCTTTTGAAGAGAGACAGGACAACTCAGCGCACGGCGATGGACAATAAAGAGTCTAAACCCAAAAAAGGTATCACCACAAAGCCCAAAACAATACGTATTTTCAACCCAAAGCTAACTAGTTTCTGCTCCATCAACGACAAAGTTTCCTTAATATTTATATTAGGACGCTTAAGAAATCATCTGAAGATATCCCATATATTTTCTCATATGTCTGGGAAAAAAACCAAACAAAACAAAAAAGTGCTTGACATACAGCACAGTGAATGTCCGTCAGCCCTGTGCGTGTCACTACTCACTCCTTTTTTTTTTTTCATTCCTTCAGAGTATTTTAAAGGAAGTAGCGAGTCCTACAATTCACATGTCAGCTCCCATCCTCCCTCGCTGCCTGTGCGGAGCAGCATTCACGGGTACCACCAAAAGATGAGGGAAGAAAGCAAAGGTATGAGCTCCGCCCTTCTGAGTCTTGGTTCCTTTCAAGGTCCCCCCTCCCCCTCCGTTTTGGCCAAAGGAGTGTTTTCCTTGTCTCCCTTTTGACTTAGGCTTGTTCCCTCTGAGTCTTGGGTCTGTTATCCTGTACAGCCAATCTGTGACAATGGCCTCTGTAAAAACCACTGCACAGATAAAACTGATTTGAATTGCACTGTAGTGAACAGAGAGGGTGATTATTCATGATAAACTTCCCTGTGTTCAAGATATGAGTAACCTAGTTTTTGATTATGAATGGGGGGGGAGGGGGTAAATAAATAAAAACTGTGTTGTCATGCTTACCTCCTTTGTCTTGTGGACGGTAATGACGAGATTGCTTCTGTTCTGTTCAGATGTTACACAGTAGTGCACCTATTTTCATAGAAATCTCTTTTTTTTTTTTTTTTTTTTCAACTGAAAGGCATATTTATCTGATTCCTGTGTCCTGTCTAGTTCATTTTCCCAGGGACAAACTGTTGACTGGCGGTCAAACCACCTGGCAAAATAACGTTATGCACAGAAACAAGCAACAGTCCCGGCAGCAAAGAGAACAAGGTATTGGACGTCCTCTTTGTACCCTTGTTTGTCCGTGTACATTTTGTCTAATAAAGTCAGAATTGTGAAAAGCCTCAGGTGGTGGTTTGAGGGCGCCCCCCCCATAACCTCTTCTAAAATGTCAATAAGTTATTAAATATGACTGCACTGGAGAACTGTGGGTGATAGGCCATTAAGACACTTGAATAACGGTTCATTTCTCAAATGTGCTTTCTGTGGCTCTCAGAGCAAGAGAACTAAACTGGACTTTAACTGGTCGTGTTCTCTTTGGAACATCCCTCGCTTTCCCAGTACCACGTGAATCAGGCACATCAGTTTCTTGTTAATAGCATTGGGGGTTTTTGTGTTTGTTTTTTTTTGTTTGTTTGTTTGTTTTTTTAAGTGTCATATAGCTTGAAAATACAGTGTAGCGTATGGAGGTGAAAACGGTCCCAAACGTCTCAGAGGAAGTATGTACACAAGGGTAAAGAATTAAAACGCTAAGGAAGGCTCACCTTTCACCTGGTTGAATATAGCTTCAGAGCCAACAAAGGGCTGTCTTTTCCAGGTTCTTTTTTTTTTTTTGTCTTTTTTTAAGGAAAAGACTTTATTTCCGTTGTCAGCATACATGGTTACGGCCAAGCCTTTAGGAATATGAATGAGACCGCATTTTCATTCTCTTTTGTTTTCTGAAGTAGCGCAGAAGAGACCGGAGGTTAAGAAAGCAGCTCCTACACCCTCCTCAACAGGTGCATTTTTATCTCTCATTCTTTCTAATGACTCATTAAATGCTTAAACGCGCCGTTTGGAATGATCTGGAAGCTCAACGCTCGTCTCCTCTGTGTGTTTTCCAGGGTGTTTGTGGAAGCTGTTGGTCCTCTTAAAGTGGGCTGTGTTTTTGCTTGTCTCGCTGGTTTTGGTGGTTCTGGGTTACCCTACGTTTAAGGAATTATCTGTGCTGACCAGAGCCGCGCTCGCCAGGGCCGTGCCCGCTCCTAAAAGTACGAACGCCGGTGAGGTTTTCGAGGCCCGACTGCAAGCGCTGGAGCTTCGGTTCCCCAGTCAGCATGCAGAACTGTGGAGGAGGAGCAAGATCCATCTAAACCAGCACCTCAAGAACGATCATCCCACCGAACCCGTGAGTCTGATTCTGACCTCAGGTCGCGCTGCCGAGAAAACAGTGGGTTGCCTTGCCCGCGGGTTGGCATCAGCCTACTCCGCCGCCCGTAACGCCTCTACTTTCAATCTCGACGGCGCCAGCATGGCAGGGCAGGACAGCGACCAGGTAAAACTGGACATCGACACGGAGCTGAGGAAAGCTTTCGACGGCAGTAGCCCGGCCGCCGTCATCCACCGTTTCGAAGAGATACCCCCGGGAGCCACACTCATCTTCTATCGCTATTGTGACCACGAGAACGCCGCCTATAAAAACGTCTTCCTGGCCTTTACCGTGCTGCTTGGAACGGACACCCTGGGGCCGGGACACAGCCTAAGCGAAGTGGAGCAGATGGTACAGGAACATATAAAAGATAAGTTCATTCCCTCAGACAGCCCCACAACATTTAACCAGATGGACATCGACAAGCTGAGTGGACTCTGGAGTCGGATCTCTCACCTCGTACTGCCTGTGGCAGCAGAGGAGCCAATCGAACAGCAGGGCTGTCCAGACCTGTGAGAACAATATGAAGGTGAGGAACAGGACAATGATGTCACAATGAGGCTGAAGCTGATTGGCTGTGGAGACTGAGATAGACTCAAGGGGTTCATCATATGGGCCAGTCATTCAGCTGCACTGGGTCATATTCTCACCTGTACAGTTCTGAGGTTTTAAATCCAGTATACAGTTGATGATACCCATCTCTGCCAATTTTGGGGACCATCATAAAAAAAAAAATTACCCAGTGAAAGCTGAATCAGTGATTTCAGGATAAACTGTAAAAATGAGCTTTGTAATTTAGCTTGTGTGAAGTATTCAAATTATATAAAACTAAAATACTCTGACAAATTCTATTTTTTAGAAAAGAAAAGAAGGTTGTTTTAATCCTAGGCCAAGGATTATTTACATAAACTGTTGAAGATACTTTTTCTGTAAATTTGTTTTTGTACTTTGTACTCTTCCTTTTTATATTTAGGGTACCTTTGGGCACTGTTGCTATTACAGTGTGATCTATGTAATATGTCTGTGCTTTATTTGAATGATGTGACCTGTCCCAGCGGCTTTAAATGAATTCTGTCCTTTAAATGAAGTTGCTGTCCTGGCAGCTAAGCTCAACTGGAATATGCGGGAGAAATCACGTTACGGTCTTCATAAGGCATTTATGTGACGCTCGTTTGATATTTCTGAGCACATTTGGTCCTCCTACAGTTCGAGTAACCAGAAAAGGGCATGAGGAAAGAGGTCATATGAGAGTGTTGGGACAAGCCCATTTATTCAAATATTTCAGATGCATTTTCAGTCAGGTCTTTAAGGGAGTGCACTTAATGTGATGAGTGACAATGAAAAAAAAAGGAAGCCTCGATTTTAATAGACAGCACGAGTCCATGAACCATCAGCTGCTCTCTCTTTTCTCATCAAGTTTTGTCTTCACTTAACTTTGTCTTCCCTTAATTCATGTTTTTGCACTGATTATCTGCTGTTTTCAAACTGTTCCCCAGTTTGGGAGTGCTGTGGTGTGTGCGTGTGTGTGTGTGTGTGTTTTGGAGTTTTTTTTTTTGTTTGTTTTGTTTGTTTGTTTTCAAAAGATTTTATTTGCTTCTGACCAAAATTATAATTATTAAAATGCATTCTTTTTTTTACTGGCCATAAGAATTGTGTCTTTATGAGCAGTATATAGCAAGAAGAGTTTTTTGAAGAATGAAAATTTGTCAAAATTGCCTAAATGTTCAGTAATTGTATGTAATTTTTAGGAACAGAAGGTGGTTTGTTTTCAAAATAAAAGAATATATAGACTCAAACATACTGACAGTCATGGCTGCATATTTAGATATATTCATTTTAACGCACTTAAAGTAATACTGCAGATATGCAGATATGAGCTGGAGACAGAGGAGGAACACCCCCCCCCCCCTCCTTTAAATCTATCGTTGATTTCAACCTGTTCCCGTTAATCCGCGTTAATTAGCAATAAAACAAACGATAGGATAATTAACACCAATCGCGTAAATGATATCAGTGTCATTTTGTGATAGTTACTGTTTTTTGCACACTAATTGAGGCCTGAGTGCTAAACATTCCACTCAACGTCGATGCATTATAAAAGATCCTGTTTTTCTCACCTAAAAGTTTATTCTCAGAAATTAAGATCAATTTCAATTACTTCCGTTTGAATTTGAATTTCGGAACACAACAAAGCTACAATGTAAAACACATTGAGTGATTAGTTGTCCGGTATGTATTCGGATAGCTGCCATCTTTCTAAAACAATTTCACGCCATAGCTTTCACACCACAGCACACGAGCTTCAGACAATCCACGGTGTTTCGCGAGCGCTTAAACGGCAGAATCTCGCAGATCAGACGGGCACATTTGACATTCCCTTACGTCGGGGAGAGAGCGAAAAGTACAAGTGTCCACAAATTACAAGAACGTGTGGGTATAACAAATACAACACAGTTCAGTAAAGAGACATAATACTATCACGGAACGACATAGGTAATCATTGACTCCATTTACGCGACTGGTGTCAATTATTCTGCGAATTGTTGGTTTAATTGTTAATCGAGGTGTAACAGGTTGGAACTAATGATAGAATGAAAGGGAAGGTTTGTTCCTCCTCTGCTTCCAGCTCACCCGCCGGCACTGATATATATATACATTATATTTGTTGAATGCATTTGAACATGGCTGTATAATTTATCATAATGAATTTAGGCAGGGTTGTCTGGGAGCGGTTTATGAGAGAGTGAATGTGAGTGAGTTGCGTGAGTGTGTTTATCACATGATGGAAAGGCGAAAAGCAAAAAACAAAATGAGGAGAAGTCGACCTGCCGGAGTGACACAAGTGAACTTAAAATTTTGTCCCAAAGCCACCATTTCTCAAGTTTTGTGCACATTGCATGATATGTTTGGGATCCTACCTGTGGCACTCTCTGTTCTCCTTTTCTGTATTTCTTCTCGTTTTAGGAGGAAATAAATAAGACAAAACAGGACCAACCACCCTACATTACTCCCCAACATGCCCAGTGGCCAGTAATCAAGATGACAAAGTCCGATTTCTCACAGAAAAACAAACATAGCTGCCACTAAGAAGGTGTGGGGATAAGACAGTTGGTCTATTTCCACTGATTTACAGGACTGACAACTCTGTGCTATCGCTAACACTGTTATGTACATGCTAACACTCAGCAAAGGCATTACAATACAAGACATTTTAAAAAGCTTTCCGGAGTCTATGATATTCTTCTGCGAAACCATATTAAATCAGTGGGTGTGTTTGTTGTGTTTGTTTCTGTTTACCTCAGCAACATTATCTCATGAACTGTTCATGATTAATCTGTGTAGATCATCATTTACTGGTCACACTGACATTTCCACTTTCGTGAACTAAGGTTAGACCTCAGTTCAACAAAACATAATGTGGACATCATGAGAAACAAGGAGGACATTTTCTTTATTGGAAGCATTAAAAATTAATAGTTAATGCTTTATTATATATGTTTAATATTTATTAACTATTTTAGAATCTAACTTGATCTGAAATAACATGTGTAGCAGTTCAAGGAATTAATTACCAAAATGAATGACTTTTTACCTTTTAAAATGTCACAGATAATGCACGTTAGTACATTTTGATTCTAAATAAATGAAAACATTTCACTTTCTCCTCATTCCACAATTTCATACAACATAAAGTTAGATCCAAGTGCTATGACTTTTATACATCCTGAGTAATTTCACTGATACTTAAAGTGACAATAGCAGACCATACATTAAATGTATCAGACTATTTTAATACAATAAGACATGTTCAAGCATTGAAACCACAAGAGTTGTGGTGGTTTGTGGATGACTGACACTCACAATTCATGACTTGGTTCCGCAGAGAAGAAAAGCAGTGACACAATGGACCAAACCCAGTGACGTTTCCACTCCTATTAAAGCTAGCAATATAACTTAAACACACATGAAAAGTACCACTGTTAGCAAACAGTCAGGGTGAATTCATATTTTGCTTTCTTCTGCACACTGTGCAGATCTTGTTCAACACATTTAATTGTTGTTGTTGTTTCCCTTTATAATAATAACTAACCAGAGTATGTCTCATTTCTGTGTGAAAAATGTCATTTGATGAAAAGTTTGTTTTGTTTTCTGTTGTTGTTTATTCCTTTTTGTAACTTTTTTTTTTCATTTCCTTTTTGTCTTAGCCTCACTCAATTATAGTTTTTCTAAACATTCCAACTTTCCATAAAGGAGGTTGCATGGATTGTAACATAAAATGAAATGTGTGCCCAGCTAAAGAATACTGAGTTTATAATGAACCAAAAAGCAAATGGTAAAAGCAAATGTCTTTCTTACACCACATGCTGAGTGGATGCACACAACATAGACGACAGTTGTAGAGATGGACAAGATTAGAGTATTGGATGAGAGAATCTTCAACGTCTGAGAGAAGAGTTTCAGAACAAAACACGCCAAGTCATTCAGACATTAAACAAACGCAAATAAGGAAAGGTTTAGAGTTCTAGCAAATTGATGCAAAAGCGTTATGAAGAACACCTAAATCACACCAAATATTTAGGAATTTATTAATGTTTTTTATTATACTCAAAATACTCATTAGCAAAGCCAACAGAACATGTTGTTATATTGTTTTCATTAAAACCAACTTTTCTACCGGGATTCTGCTGTGTATGGCTTACCTTATCCCACCGGGAAGTTCTAGTCTCAGCCAGGCAAAGACAACTTTGTATCACAAAAAAATTATTTTACTTGTTCTATTGTGATGCAAGCACCCTTTGAGAGAGAGGAGAAAAAGAGGGGATTAGTGTATTATGAGACTGAAAATAAACTATGATATTTTGTCATTGAGGGTTGAAGAGAACCAGACTGAATCATCACTTCATGTCAAAACCTGAATGCCATAAAGAACAAATGGACAAGATTGTTTACTGTTACTCTGAGACTTGTGACATGAGCTGGTGCTACCTCTTTTTTTTTTTTTTTAATAGGTGTCCACATAAAAAAAAAAAAACGCATTTATGTATTTGCTGACATGGTTCATGTGAAGAATCAGATGCCCTGAATACTTCACTGACATTTTAAACTTGTGTGCTGTAATGTACATTGGACACATACCAAAGCACAGTCTTGTGCGTCTGTGGTGTCCTCTGTATGAACAGAAAGAAGTTGCATAAACTTTAATTATTTTGTATAGATTAAAATATATTTTAAGCCTAGCCCCAAGTATTTTTGCCCTGAAAAGGGACTTGTTTACAGCAAAACAACAGACAGACTGTGTATCAGAGCGGGACTTGACTTGCAACGTCCGAAGGAGGAGGGATTAATCAAGCGCTGCACAGTGCGCACAAAGTTGGAAGACGCGCGTAAACAGATGAAAAGCTCTGGTTTAATTAGCCCTGGACTTAGCCCCTGATCTTTTCAATCGCTAGAATCGCCCCCCCTGGACTAGAGCAAGAACCTCACCCACCATTAGGTACAGTTGTTAATATCTGAGGTGTAGTCCTGGGATTAACCGAGCTTGGATGCAGAGGAGATCCAGAGGATGTATAAATGTGTAGAGAGTTTGTTGAAGCATCTGCAGATTTCATATGCATAACTTAATGGCTAATAGCTAATAAACTCTGGTAAAAAAATATACCTTGCAGTCATCGTAAAAATTAAAGATGGGGCTGTCTGAGATGGGCTCATAGAGTCTGTAGCTTGCGTTAAAAAGCACCTGAGGTTGTTGTAGAGGTCGTATGTGTAGTCGAAGGTGTAATTATTGTTGATGTAGCCGGGGTCGTGTGTGCAGTCGAAGGTGTAGTAATTGTTGATGTAGCCAGGGTCGTATGTGCAGTCGAAGGTGTAGTAACTGCTGATGTAGCCGGGGTTGTATGTGCAGTCGAAGATGTAGTAACCATTGATGTAGCCAGGGCTGTATATGCAGTCAAAGATTTGGTTGAGGTAGTACTGTTGTAGGGAGTACAACTGCTCTTCTTTGCCAGAATATAGGAAAATCTTCAACAAATGCTGCTCTGAAAAGATCATTTGAGGAAAATATTCATTATAAATTTGAGAAGCTGTCTATCTGTCTATGTATCTATCTATGTATCTATCTATCTATCCATCTGTCTATCTATCTATCTATCTATCTATCTATCTATCTATCTATCTATCTATCTATCTATCTATCGACCTTTCTCTTTCCATTTCCCAAGAAATTCCCAAAGCAAAGGGCATACCTTACATCAAAGTATCACAAAAAAGTATGGTTAAATTTCTCAACAAATAAGAAATACTCAAACATTACATTTCCATTGCTACTGC
Organism: Chanos chanos; assembly: GCF_902362185.1. Taxonomy (NCBI): domain Eukaryota; kingdom Metazoa; phylum Chordata; class Actinopteri; order Gonorynchiformes; family Chanidae; genus Chanos; species Chanos chanos. Next base: position 6,153,441 of record NC_044503.1, on the reverse strand, counting down.
TACTGTTTTTGCGATTAATACACAGACAGCCTCTTTCTTTGACATAGTCTGTAAATTTTTAACTGACTCTTCCACCTAGCCTTTGTTCCTGTTTATATCAGAAACTGAAAATGAAAACAGTTTACACTAACAAAAGGATGTGAGACCACAGTCCACCACACACCCCAAACAATGGAATATTGCTTGACTGATCACAAAAAAAGGCAAATATCATATGAGAAAGAGAATTACCTTGGATTTCAGATATATCTGTAGCATCAGCATAGTCAGGGTCAACTTTGAAAGGTGGATTGCTGGTCTGAGGGGTGAAATATCCGTGTGTGATTTTCATTGTGTTACATACATCCGTAAGGCGAGAACCACCACTGTAGCAGGTAACACTACGAAATGTAGTTCCTCCAAGGATCATCAGAGCCAACACCCGAAATATGACCGTTGCTGCATGAAAGACTGAAATTTGTTAATGATTAATTCTATTTATTTTGAAATTTAAATGTAAGTTTCATTATCCGACAAGAACAAACCTTATAACATAGTTTCTGTTATGTCTCTTATGTTCTCATATTTACTCATAAAAAAAAGATGAAGAAGAATCTAACGTGACTATACTTCTCACTGATCGAACGGACACACGCGTAATACCTCGTCTCTTCAGTGCAAACTAGTATGAATTTAAAACAAGATGCCTGTGGAATTTCATGCAAAAAACCCCAAAAACAATAAAGAGTATCAATTACCAGTAATTGCACAAAGTAATGCAATAAAAATTATATTATAGTAATATGACAATAATGTCATGCTTAATGAATATTGTTGCTATTTTTGTATATGATATAGATCGATAAGATATAACGTTATGTAGTGGTCATTACAGCATAAAGAAAATAAGAATTATAGCGCTTTATGAACAGATAATGTAATAATACATTTAATGAAAACATTCTAACCATTCTCTATGTTTTAATTTATATCATAAGACTCTTAATTTGTTAACACATGGAGCACATATCATAGATGCGGATGGCTGAGACTAGTGAAGTGGAAAATGGAAGTAACTGTCGGAATGACACAGTGAGGGTCTATAAAAGCTGTCTGACAAAACAGTGGCTTCAGTGGAAACAATAACAATATACTCTGTTAAGAGAGAGTGCAAAGACAGCCTTTAATGAGCTTATCCACATGGCCTTTGGACAGTACGACATCTAAGAAGGAGAGCGAGGAAGATTTTACTTCCTCAATTCTTTTTAGCGCTCTGAAATGACGACCAAGCAATAGAGCTGTTGATTGAAGGGGTTAAGACTAAAACAAACTTTAGTGAAGTTAAAACTAAAAAAAAAAAAAAAAAAATCTCATTGGTTCAATGTTCATAATGAACGTCATCAAATCAAATAGTTCTTAGTTGTAATGTCCAGTGTATAATATAATTCAAAGAAAGTGGGGTTTTTGTTGTTGTTGTTGTTGCTGAATTACTACAGAATAGTCACATCAGCACTTTCGAGTAATTATTACGATATAATTTGCAATAATATTGACAGTACTTATTACAGTATAAGTGAGTAAATCTCATGTACTCCTGCAGCAAAGGCTCACACGTAGCTTCTTGAAGAAATGACACCATTTGACAAAAAATACCCACCCCCACAGTAAAAAGTAATTTATATTGGTATTGAACTCCTTAACTGATATGGTTTTACCTTAAAAAACTTGTTCAGCAAATGGAACCATTCATGAGATTGTCATTTGAGGAGAAATTCATTAGATTTGGATACCTCCAACATGGAGAGTTTACAGTCTGGGCAAGATGTATTGGATTTTAAACCTCAAAGTTTATGACTCCGCGCCATGCCCAGTAGGCGGAGTGTCAGTCACTCTACGCAAAACACACCACCACTTGTACTCCCTGTTAGTAAGCTATGTCTGCCACCTGGGGGGTGTTCCAGAAAGTGGGTTTAGTGAAAACTCAGAGTTAGTTAACTCAGAGTAAGTGGTAAGCCTCCTAACAGAAGAGCCCTATGGCTTCTTTCTCCTAGCAAAACAAAGCCAATGGGCTCTTCTGTTAGGAGGTTTACTGCTTGTTCTGAGTTCACTCACTCAAAAGTTTTCACTAAACCTGCTTTCTGGAATACCCCCCTGGGGAAACCTCTGTAAAGAATCCAAAATTCTGACTGGTAGTATAGAGTCTTTGTCATAAAGGACTATTTAAAATAATCACGTAGCTCTCACATACCTAATGTAAAGCAAATCATTAAAATGCTCAAAATTGTTTTCATTACTGGCTTAACAGTATTCGTTCAATCAGGCTACAGTGTCGGTTTAAGTGAAAAATGTACCTAAACTAGTAGAGCTTTGCGAAAGTTTATACAGTTTTTCCACCCTCTGAGCAGTTAAAATATCTGTGTCACAGTGAGTTACATTGGCCCCGGAGGTTAAAAGAAGAACGAGAGGGACCGTAGCCAGTCAGCGCTTGCAGAGATGAATGACAGTACACACAGGCGAAGAATGCGCCTCTGTTGATGAATCAAACGCGCTGCTGTAAGAGGACAGGCTGAGTCACGTGACAAGACAATCCATCCAATCCGCAGGCTCCCTGAATGAGGCTCATAATTTCAAACAGTGCTGGACGCTTTTGGATTACAGAGGATTGGTGTGAAGAAGTTTGTGGCTAACTGGCTGGCCGCAGTTTAACATAAATAGCAGCTATTGCTAGTGACCGATCATGAAGAACAGTTTTTCCTCCGCTGGACATTGGTGACATCGACTTAATGAGTTCTCATATCATCACCCCTGGTCCCTATAGGGCCACTAAACTAGTAAGTAGCGATGTTGTGTATCGTTTTTGCAGACAGGTGTACCGAACTGGCTAGCTAAGTATTGTGTTTTAGTCTCTTGGGAGTTCGCTAAATGTCCATATTCCTCGTAGGCAACCTAAATGCTGCAAGTGTATCGATATATTAGGATAGTTTGTGTGCAAGTGTTCCCTTTAAGCAGTGGCTCCGTAACTCTCGACAGTTTAACGTGTTAATGTTTAACGGTTGCGGGCGTGTTTAAAGAAGAAAGCTTGTGATCTTTAACTAAGTTAAGCGCTTTGTTTTCCATACAATCTTGCTCTTTTGTTTAAATGATTGATATGATGTTCACTGCACTTAAACTGTTTACAGTGGAATGAAGTTACAAAACTTTTCCGAGCCGGAATGCCTCTGCGAAAGCATCGGCAACATTTTAGAGTTTACAGCAATTGTTTCACCGCCGTTGAAGCTGTGGACTGGTTACACGACCTTCTAAGACACAACATCAATTTCGGACCTGACGTTACCAGGCCACAAACAGTCCAGCTATTGAAGAAGTTTCTGAAGAATCACGTGATTGAGGACGTGAAAGGAAGATGGGGCTTGGAGGACCTGGACGACAACAATCACCTGTATAGGTGCGTGCCTTTGGCGGTATATTGAAGTCTGATGTGTGTAAAACTGCACCTTTCCATTTACTGAAATGTTTTCCTCACGTTCTGTTTGTACCTCGTTTGCTGCCATATGTCCCCTTTTTGTGTCCTTGTATAGGTTATGTTTTCTTTTATTATATTTTTTGCTCCAGGTTTCCATCAACATCCCCACTGAAGCCAATTCCCGACGGCAAGCCAGTTCTGAGGAAGAGGAGCGGATCCATAAAGGATAGAGATAGCTTCTTCAAATTTAGGAGCTCAAAGATATTTGACAAAGAAGTTCAAGTCAGTTGTTTCTTTTTGTAGTTGTGTAGAATTTTGTTGTGACATAATATTTGCTGTTAATATCGCGTGTAAATGTCCAGGTAATAAAATATATTTCCTCGCAGGAGAACGTGGATCCAGAAAGCCAAGCTTCCCCCACTGAAGCTGAATCAGCAGAGGTACCTCAGTGTAGAGAAATCACTGAGGAAGATGTGCAGAATGTGTGGAGGAACGTCACATTAACACAGTATGTTGCCTTTGTCACGTTTGGTTCGTTTTTTTCAGTGTGTGTGAACAAATGTGAAATGCATGATCAGTTCTGTTGGAGGCATGCTGCGCCCTCATCCGTTGCGAAGACACTGCAAAAAAAGTCCTCGGCAAGTTTCCAAGGCGTCTCAAACTGTAGTGTCTCTGTTGACACCGCTCTGTTGTCTTTAAGCTCTCATCCTCCACTGTTTGAGTTTATTTCTGTACCCTTTCTTTCACATCTGTTTGCTTCGTAAATGCGAAAGGAACTGAGATGAGGAGAGTTCGGCGGAACCTTTCACGATAAGCTCTCACTGCTGTGTTTATATTAGTTTACAGAAAATATTAGGATTGACTTCCCTTGATGAAGTTGTGGATCTGTCTCAAGTCAGTGCTCGCTGCATTGTGTATAACGTGACCAAAGTCAACAAGCATGGAGTTGTTGCTCTAGAAGATAAAACTGGTAGGTCTATCTTTTTTTTTTTTTTTTTTCCCCTTTTCTCCCCCGACTACCAAAATACAATCTGATATCTTTTTGATTGGTCCAGGTTTTGATGTAATTTAAATACATGTTAAAGCTTTAGTAGATGTTTAATTTAACAAAACCTTTCTGTGTTTGTTTGTTTGGCATCAGAGGACTTCCCACATTGGGTCTTATCAGCAATGAAATGCCTTGCCAACTGTAAGTAACTACCACTCAACTCTACAAAGTTTATATAATTTATATTATTTAAATCATTTATATTATTTATAATTTATATTAAGTCGCAGTTTTTATTAATTTGCATTGTCTTCTGTGGAAACTGGCGATCAAATATATGTTAATTAAAATTAATTAATTTGTTAAATATAGTTAATAAAGATGTACTTATGATTTATCTCTTTAGTAAAAAATTGTACTTAAAAATATTATATGCAGACAACTCTTTCTACTTAGAATGTACTTAACTGAATGTACAGACTGAATGGCGTGTTATGTTTGGGTTTACTCTCAATATTAAAGGGCCGAAGTATGATTCAAACCAGCCGTCCTACCCGGGCTTTGAGAGGGACGTGTTTAAAACGGTGTCTGACTACTTCTGTAGCCTCCCCCAACCTCTTCTCACATTTCAGTACTATGAGTTATTTGTTAACATTCTGGGTAAGTATGAAGACAACCAGCAGCATCTTTTACAGTATGGTAATAAAAATACATGGTCAATATCTGTGTCTTCGTCCTACCACTAATAAATTAAACGGATCTTGAAGTCTGGGCCCAACTGCCGAATTATAGAGAGCCAACGTAATTTAGAATTATTTCATTGATTTGGTTAGCTTGTTTGGCACAAAGAAATAAAGAGTTTAAAATTAGAGTTTTCAGAAATGTTAAAGAGAATGTCTGTGATTCGTCTGTTGGGAGTTCAGGGTAAGATTTTGTGTGATGGACAGTTTTGGATGTGGATGCACTCTTGCCTTTTGAAGTTAATACACTATTAGCCCTCCTAATACCTTATTTGTTAATTAGTGAACTGACCGTTTTCTACAGTAATTGCAAACCGAAAAAAAAAATCACACAGGAGTGTAATCAACTGGGCTGTGTTTTTTTCCTCCACATTTCAAACACATTGTTTTCTGAAGTCTTTCTGATGTGAAATCATGTCTGCCACGTGTGTTGCTTCGTGTTGCTATGTATTTTCGTTTTAACCTAACTCCTTTTTGTGTTCTGTGTGTCGAACTACTTCTCTCGTTCCTTGAATGTTCTTCCCTCTTGGTGTGTTTGTGTGTTTTGTTTACTTACTTTTGTCTGGTCCCTTGCTAGTCCTGTGTGGCTACGTCACAGCTCCTAAAACTCACAGAGGAAAACGTAAAAACCAAGAGGCTCCTCTGTGCCCACAGCCTGCTAAAGCCCCTCACCTGAACCCAGCAATCTCATTCAGATCCACCGAATGCCTTCTGTTAAGCTTGATTCGGAAGGAGGCTTTTGAGGAGACGGATTCACCCATGAGAGAAGTGTTCGGCTCTAAGGCGGAGTCCAGGTTGACAGCCCTGAAGACTGGGCAAAAGTGTCTTACTGCAGGAGGCAGGACCAGTGCTGGGCACGCATTGGGAGGCAGCTGTTTCGACCTGCCTCGGTCGAACAGCATCGGCGAGTCGACGTCCGTCAGGCTTCGCCCTAGGAGCTGCTCTGTGGAGACGATCCTGGATGCCTCGGCAGACTCGTGCTCTCAGCGGCCGTTTTTCAAGTCCATCGAAAACCTGCTTACCTGTAAGAGCACCAGTAGCAGCCAGTCCCCTCCTCAAAGCATTGCGGACTCCTCCCTAGAGGTCAACCCTAAAATGGCTAGTTTGTCCTGCAACTCCAGCCCTGACACATCCGGTTCTGACGTCTACAGCGGTCACACGGCCAGTAGCAGCGGCAACAGCGTCCCTCCCACCAATCGCTGCCCTGTGCAAAACCAACCGACCAATCAGAGAGCGACCAGAGCCAGGCCCAGGAGCACGGGTAACTGCATTGACGTCTTAAAGCACAGAGATTTGTCTGCCAGCTGCTCCAGCATCAACGCTCCTGTGGCTGAGATAACCATGAGGCCAGACTTTTCCTCCACCGTCGATCTAAGGGGCCCCAACTTGCATGGAAGCTGCATGGATGTCAGGGCGGGGCCAGGGGTCGGCAGACGCTGCCAGAGTTCCCTGGACCTGTACAAGCCTGCTCTCGCTCACCTGTCTGTGTCCACTGTTGCACGCTACCGCCAGCCGAGGCCTGAACAAAGTAAGGCAATGCAATGTGTGCATGCGATCGTGTAACTGCCCCGCTCGAGAATGCGTGTTGTGTTGTGGCTGTTTTTTTTTTTTTTTTTATCTCTTTGCTTGTGTAGGTGTAGCACTAACATGTCGTTGACTTCAACACAACCTCTTGCATGCTCTTCTTTAACATCCGCTAACTCGAGACACTAACTTTATTTGTAGTAACAGTGTTTGTTTGTGTGTGTTTACTGTTTCTGTGTTCTGTTCTCAGAACAGTTTTGCTCTGTGCATTTCACAAATGTATGGAGTGCAGTAGCAAATTGTTCTTATGTTAAATTAGGAGCATTTAGTGTCATTTACAGTAGCAGTGAGTCAAGTGTTGTAGGTTACGAGAGGTGCTATAGTCTTAGCTAGATGGCTTAGTGTGAGTGAGTGTGGTATGGGGTTGAATGACTGGATGCAGTGTCTTAAACTAAGTGTCTTAGTGTCATAGAATCATTTAATTTTGCTGCGTGAATGTCGGATGACCCGTCGCGTCAGATGAGTGTCGCACAGGACTTGTGTTGGGTGTGTTCTATGAGAACATGTTTGTGCTGTCAGGTGTCATTCAGCCTCCTCTGGAACGCGTTGCCATAGAAGCACTGCAGCTCTGCACGCTGCTGCTCCCCCCCGCCAGCCGACGCAAACTGCAGCTGCTCCTGCGGATGGTCTCTCGCATGTGCCAGAACGTGGACATGCCAAGGCTTCACGACGCCATCGGAACGCGCACGCTGGTAAGGAGGAGTCGGCTGAAGACTGCAACCCCTACAAACCACACATCAGATACGTTACACGCGTTTGAAAATTGTTCATTCGGAAGCCGCGCGACGGGAAAGGCGTTTTTGTTAGCCTTCGTGGCCTTTCCAAAAATATTTTATCATCAAATTTCAAAATAGTCCAAAACAAATAGTCTCAAAATTTCAAGGGAGGGGGAAAAAAAAGAAAAAAAAACTTCATTGCCCAGCTTTGACAGACGATAGTGCTTGATGTCTGTTCTTATCATGAACTTTTTAAACAGACCTGTTTTGTGTCTTATTGGTTGTACTATATGAATTGAGAAGTTATGAAAGATATTAGATATTACTAGATATTACTATTTGGCATTCAGTTCCTCCGTTTGATCTTGTGGAATCTCTAGACATTTCCCATGTGTGGTCTACTCAGTGCTTTGCCATCACTAAGTCAAACCTCCCGTGTATCTTCGAACCCTTGACTATGGGTGCGGGTTCACCTGGTGGTGTTCATCAAGACCTTTTGCTTTGCCACGCTGAAGGTGTCGTAATGTTTTGTCTTCAGATGGTCCAGGCGTTCTCGCGCTGCGTGCTGAGGTGCGAGGAGGAGATGGACCTGGACGAGCTTTTGGCCACCAGGCTGTTGTCCTTCCTCATCGATCACCATCAGGAAGTCCTGCAGGTGCCCGTGTACCTGCGTGCCGCCGTAGAAGACCACCTCTCCTACCTCAGAACGCAGGTAACTTCTCAGGACCCCTCTGTCGCAACAAACTCTCAGTTTCAGACCGGGCCACGTTGGCATTTTCGTGCGCTCCCAGAGAGTCATAACTTGTGAGACTATGAAATGAGGCAACAGCCATGAGTTTGACACCTGTGCTTTATAGGATGAACTTGGCTTTGGACTAACCTGTGTTTTTGGCTTACTTGGTGACTTGACTTAATTATTGTAAAGGAAGACAAGCCTAATCGTATTTTAGTTGGTAAAATGCCCACTTTGTTTCAGAAGATCTACTAACTGGAGGGATTACATTTTTGATGTGCTTTTTGTGGTTGCGTTGTTTTTGTTTTAGAATAGTTATGCTGCTTTTTAACAGTGTGCATTTCAGAAATGTAGAGAGCAGTGGCAGATTGTCAGGGTAGTTCGTACAGAATGAGGGAAGTACAGCTTGAACTTCAAGCCGAACTGATTGACGACAAATGCAGTATCAGAAAATTTGCTCGTACATGTGAAATGTTCCTTTGGACCCAGTGCATTTAGTCCTTCACAGAGAGTCTTTACGCTCTTTCATGGCTTTGTTAAACACGGATGCTAATTCCCTCAGAGCTAACCCAGTCAAATGATAATGAGCAGGGTGGTTCTCTAATTCCTATCTCAATTGTCAAACCTATTGTTCACTAGACACCATTTGGCTGTTATTTTATGGTTATAACAAGATTAGCCAGGGAAGCCACTTTCAGCATCTGTTAGGAGGGGAGGAGACCTGGTATGCATAGCCTTTACGGAGGTGTCAGAGATCACAATGTGAATTCAGGGGCTGTATCTTTAAAGATGAAGAGAATTTAGCACCCCCTATATCACAGACAGCTCTTTAATGGCCACATGCTTCTTTTCTTTTTTTGCTCCTCTTGGAAGTTGCTTCGGACAAAAGCGTTTTCTAAATGAGTAAATGTAATGAAATATACATTTGGAGTAGTACTTTACTAAATAAGTGTTGTGTTGTTGGTTGTAGTAGTTTTAGCTGGACATGTCATAAGAGAGTGCTGTATGTCAGCCTCGTTCAGTGTCGTTCATTTGAAGCCATAGCGGTTCTTGAGGTGATGAAATGCGTTGACTTTCCTCAACTCATACAGTATTTTGTTTCTTTTTTTTTTTTTTTTTTTTTTGTGGTTCCTCAGACTACACGCCCCATCCTAGGAGCTGGCGTTTCCATGCCGACCTATTCATTCTGCAGACAGATCAGCTCTCAGGAGTTTGAAGAGCAAAAATATTCCGTTTCGCAAGCCGCCATCGCCGACCTCCTGGAGAGCCTTATCAAGGACAAAACCATGTCTGTGAAGGAGAAGAAAAAAAGACTCAAACTGGTGCGTTCACGTTTACTTAACCATTCGGTAGCGCAATGATGGAGTAAAATCCTTTTCAAAAGAACAACGATTGCTTGATGCTCTTCCCTCCCTTTTCTGTTCTCAGTTTCAGAAGGAGTATCCCGATATCTACTCGTGCCGATTCCCCACCACGGAGAGCGAGGCCCAGCTTTTTGCAGATAAACCAAAGATTAAACCGCCAATGTTAATAAGCTTGAAGAAAACCAAAACGTTCGGCATAAGAAACTGAATTTTGTCTTTTTTGTTTGTTTGTTTCTTACATGTTGCATGTCGCATGGTTCAAAATAGGCAGCTTGGGAGAAACTGTGTTCTCTTGTCATGGACGGTTTGCCGCATCCTGTGACCGGGGTTTGCGTTCGTGTTCCATTTGGACTCCACATGGCAATATAAGTGTTTTAATGGGTTAGTTTGAGATGGTGCAAAGAAATCTTTGTTTTAATAGGTTTTCTTGTTCTCTTTTGTTGTGTCTTTACTGGGGTTTTTTTTTTTTTTTTTTTTTTTTTTTAGTTTTTAAAGTTTTAGGTTTTTTTCTCTCCTTTTTACATTTATGTGGTTTTAATATTAATTATTTATTTCAGTTGTATCATTTGTTGCAATAAAATGTTGGGAGTTTACAGACATTCTTTATGCAGCCAACCTGAAGACAGACAGACCTCTGTTGAAACCATAAATAAACTATAAGTGCAAAACAAACACGGTTCAATGAATGATCGAAATCAATAATCTTTCCACACATGCGTTGTAATTTGAACAAGGCTATAGAGGGCATTTATTTTGTAGTATCCAACATTTCCACAGCTGAACCGTACCTTTTTTTTGCAGTGTGTTGTTTTGCTTTGTATATTTGATGCTAGCAACTCTACACAAGAGTACTCATTGTAATTGGTCTAAACTGTTTCTTTTTCTTTTCTTTTTTTCTGCTTTGATTGAAATTGGGAGTCTTTGGGGGGATAACTGGATTTCTTTTGCACTATTTTTTTTTTCTGTGTCATTTTGAACACACTTAAACAATGAGTTATTACAGTAATGGTTAATATATTCCTACCTGACAATCCAAAGTATACTTGTGTTTTTATATACACATATTAAAAGTAGTGTGAGAAAGTAGGAAGCAATACTTTTTTTTTTTTGGTTTTCTTTTGTTTGTTTGTTTTTGTTTATTTTTGTGTGTGTTTAGCATCTGTCCCACTTTAGTTGATCCCTGTGAGTGGGGTATTAGCTACATAATTTATAAAGCTCGGAATGCTTTCACTTTCCATGTGTTCTTCACATATGCATAACGATTTACTTATTACTTAAATAGGAAGAAAAATATTCATAACTTGTTTTCTCATTTTTATTTTGACTTTTAAGTATTTTTTAAAACCTCAAAAGACTCAATACTGACCAAATAACTAAATAGACTCACTGTTAAATTAGTGCTTTTTCTCTTTGCAAATATTTTGTTCTATGCAATAAACCCGTTTATGGACAAAAAGCAGATTTTCTGAGGTATTGTCTTTTGTTTCTACTGAAATGCTAATGCTAAATAAACTCCTGAAGTAGTTGGGTTCCTTTTTTCATTGTTTTTCAAATATATGTACTTGAATATTTTGTTAACGTTCTTGTAATGGTCAGAATGTTGTGAAATTTGCAGGATGGAAGTTTACATAGTCTTCTGAAAAAAAAAGAGGCTTATTTTGTGTTATCATTACTTGCACAAGTGATCATAAATAAAATTCATTTCCCAACACATAACTTTACGTGTGTGTGTGTGTGTGTGTGTGTGTGTGTGTGTGTGTGCGCGTGTGTGTTAAAAGCAGCCCACGGAGCTGAGCTGACAGAATGCTTCATTAATTCAAAGCACAAAGCGGGTTGAAATGATTGATTACAACCTGCGGTGACCCTTAGTGGCATAATCATTTGTCTCTTAGGACATAAAAAAAAAAGGAACACAATTAATCAGTCACTTTGTCACGCACATTCTCACAGTTAGATTTTGAGGGTTTACATTTGTTTATACACTATTTTCAAATCTAATTAAAGTTTCTCAATCACTGTTCAAAATTCTAAATGAGAATCGTGAATTATCCTATGAGTTCTGCTTCATTTTCCACTTAAGTGGTAACTCTGCATTGTTATATCTACTTATGCTGGTAGTTTATGGTACTTCCCATCCCCTCCCCCCCTTTGCTGTCTTGTCTCAGGTTTTCCAATGTGTTTCTCATTTCGTCCATAATGAGAGGTACAAAGTTTCTATGAAAGCAGGCATTATACTGGAGGCTAAATGTCAGTGGAAATGTTCACAGTTTTGGTCACAAAGGGAATCTTGTTTCAGAGGTTTCTGATTGGCTGAGAAGGAACCTTAAAAAAAAAAAAAATCTGGAGCGGTATAAAGGAACGGAGTAGCTCATTCATGCCAGAAAATCGCTTCTCAGCAAAGTCTCCGTTTTCTCCAGGCAGAGTCTTCACACATGCAACAGTATGGTCAGTCGGTAAGTGACTGAAGCTTTCTTCTTCTTCGTCTACAGCGTTTTGTTAGTTTTCCAGTTCATATTTGTGCGCACAGAAAGGGGGAAAAAAACCATTTGTGATATTTATTTTGGATAAAAAAAAAAACACACACCCTCTGAGGTAGTTGCAAATAATGTTTTCTGTCATAACATGTTTTCTGTTATAAAAAGTACTTTTTTGTCCTGGAAAAGTGTGAATCAAATTCTCATCAGTTCATCTTGTGCGCAATTCTGAAGACATTCCTGACGGATTTTTCCGTCTGTGTTCATTTGCAGCGTTGAGCATCCGGCTGGTGGATACAAGAAAATCTTTGAGACATGCGAGGAACTATCCGAGCCTATTGCTGCTCACGTTACAGGCCTGAGTTCATTACAATTACTATTAACATGTTATATTTATGGTATTTTACCTGTGTTAAGTGTGCTGTACGGCCCTTGAGGGGTAAATTGGTCACTACAGTTTAGTAACACAAGAAACTCTTGATAAATCTCAGCTTTGTATACTGATCGATTGACTTTATGGCTCGGATCCCGTGTTGGATGCAAAAACTATTTACAATGAATGGTGAACAGCCTGTAGTTGCTTCCACCGCTGTTTAAGCCGGTCCCGCTGTTCTGTTTTCACTGCTGGGACTATTTGCTGTTTTATGGAAAGTTGGAAACTTGCAAAACACACACACACACACACACACACATGCACATTGTAACCATGCATGTTTTCCTGCTGGTTCCAGGTGTTATTCCTGCTTGGCTGAGTGGCAGTCTTCTGCGCCTGGGGCCCGGGCTCTTTGAGGTCGGAGACGAGCCCTTTTACCACCTTTTCGACGGCCAAGCCCTCATACACAAGTTTGACCTAAAAGACGGCCACGTGACTTATTATCGCAGGTGAGGCCAGCTGTGCATTTGCTCTGTTGTTTTGATGCAGCAAGAGAAACACATGGGTGAGGGATGTATTTAATGGTAAGAGATACTTAGACGATGTTTTCGTTCTTTTTACCGGGAATAACAAAAAGTTTAACGCCCCCACCCCCCCCCCCCCACCCTCCCTTGTGGTTGCTGAAGTCCTCCAGCCAAGAGAAGTCATGCCGCAGGAATGTTTGGAGAGGTTTCAGTGGTCTATGGTCTCTGAAAAATGAGTTTTTGAACGTTACATTTCTCAACGCGAGGGCCTACGTGCACAAACTGGCCGTTGCGTTCAAGTTGTAAAGTTACAAAGCTGTGCCTTCCGTGTCGTCGCAGGTTCGTCAGAACAGATGCGTACGTGCGGGCCATGACAGAGAAGAGAATTGTGATCACCGAATTCGGGACTGCCGCATACCCTGATCCCTGCAAAAACATCTTCTCCAGGTTTGCGTTTCTTTTCGCCAGCATTTCTAGGTTCTCTAACTTACCCCCCCCCCGCCCCCACACACAAATAAATGATACACATCATTCACCTGCACTGTTTTTTTTTTGTTTATTTGTTTATGTGTTTACTTGCTTTGCAGGTTTTTCACTTATTTCCAGGGTATAGAAGTCACAGATAACTGCTTAGTAAATGTCTATCCAATTGGTGAGGATTTTTACGCCTGTACAGAAACTAACTACATAACCAAAGTTGACCCAGATACACTGGAGACGTTAAAAAAGGTGAGCTGAATGAGCGTTCCACAGGTTGTCTCCAAAGCAGTGTGACTCTAAAGGAACATTATATTTCAGTGTCGAATGTCTCGCTGTGCAGGTGGACCTGTGCAACTATCTCTCCGTTAATGGTGTGACTGCACATCCGCACATCGAAAAAGATGGAACTGTTTATAACATTGGCAACTGTTTTGGGAAAAACATGACGCTGGCCTATAACATTGTCAAAATCCCCCCGGCTCAGAAAGGTCAGTCGGTAACCCTGATTATGGATCTGATATTTGAATGTACTCGATAAAGTAATCTAGTTTTGTCGCTGGTGTTGTGGTTGTTTCTTTAGACAATTCTGATCCAATTGAGAAGTCTGAAGTTCTGGTACAGTTGCCCAGCAGTGAACGGTTTAAACCATCTTATATTCACAGGTTTGTGCTATTTTAGCAATTACTCACTGCGATTCTGAAGTTTTAATTCAAAACATTTTTCATTTTTAACAAATACAATATAGAAATATGGTACGATAATAGTACGATAATGTCTGCATGAGAATATTTGTATTGACATGCTTTCTTTAGGAACACAGTCAGAGAGTTCGAATTTGCAAATCCAAATAAACAGTATATGAAATCAATATAGATGAACACTTCTTATTACTTGAATTTAATAATGAAATATTTCTTTTTTTCATCCTCCTTTCCATGTCCATCATACAGCTTTGGTATGACAGAAAACTACTTTGTGTTTGTGGAGACTCCAGTGAAGATTAACCTGCTGAAATTTCTCAGCGCTTGGAGTATCAGAGGAACCAATTACATGGACTGCTTTGAGTCAAACGAAACCATGGGTGTATGTGTGAGATCTTTACCTCTAGTTACAAGAATTTGTCGTAATATTAACCAGTTACGTGTTTCCCATCATCTTAATATGACATGTATAAAACATTCCTATCATGTCTGTTTTTGTGTTAAAGTCCTAACCACCCAATACATTTCTCAGACATGGTTCCACTTGGCCACCAAGAACCCAGGGACATACATAAACCACAAATTCAGAACTTCTGCTTTCAATGTCTTTCATCACATAAATTGTTACGAGGATCAAGGATTCATTGTTGTCGACCTCTGCACCTGGAAAGGGTGAGACTGATTGGTTCATTTCATTGTGCGGAAATTCAATGGAATTTATTTGTCTAGCATTTTTTACGGTAGACGTTGTCCCAAAACAGCTTTATAATAACCTAGAGTGACAGTAGGAAGGACGAACAGCCTTTGTCTAAGATAGGAGAGATAGTAGTCAATGAGTAGGTTCGTTTAATAAGAAGGATGATGAAAAGACAGGATGTTAGAGGTTCCTCTTTTTACACTCCACAATATCACCAGTACCCTTCAAGCGTATTTACAGGAACTTGCCTTTCTTAGATTCTCATTTTAAAGAACCAAAGCAATTACTTTGATGCATGTGCTCATCCGCTCCGCTGTTTCTCCTGTTCTCTCCGTCCTCCGGGCAGACAGGAGTTTGTGTACAACTACCTGTACCTGGCCAACCTGAGGGAGAACTGGGAAGACGTGAAGAAAGCCGCGATGAGGGCCCCCCAGCCAGAAGTGCGAAGATACGTGCTTCCCCTGGATGTGAACAGGGTAACGGTTCTTTACCTTTACACTTCACCCTTACCAGGTCGATCCCGAGTCACACCGTCATTCAAAAACCTGAGGGCGGTTATTTTCTCTGTGCATCATGACAGGAGGAACAGGGGAAGAACCTGGTCGCTCTTCCGTACACCACAGCCACTGCCGTCATGCGTAGCGACGGAACCGTTTGGCTTGAGCCGGAGGTTCTTTTCTCCGGACCACGACAGGGTATCTATATGATATATATATATAACACCTTCATTTCAAATACGACATATTGTAATGTCCAGAACGAGTCTTCAGTCCATTCTTCTCTACACATGTTAATTCGTTGTATTGCACCAGTGTTTGTATGATGTATAGAATAATTTTGATAATTACATCAGTTTCAGACATGATAGACATGGTTAAAAAGGAATCTTTTATCTCGCATTCTTTAAAATTGCTATCCGTGGCTTGAAGCCATAAACATTTTATCTAATGCACAAATAGGTGACGTTTCTGTCTACACCGTAAACTCCTGTCAGCCTTCATAATATTTCGTTTAAGTTGTAATGATCTGGTTTTCCTATTTCCAAAAAGTCATTTTTCTATTCCTTTCCTCTGTGCCGCAGCATTTGAGTTTCCGCAGATAAACTACGGCAAATTCTGCGGAAAAGACTACACCTTCACCTACGGACTGGGCCTGAATCATTTCATCCCTGACAGAGTGAGTGTGTCTCGCCCTAACATCAGTTACCTCAGTGTCACTACGTTGCTCTTGTTCGCACTCACGTTCTGTATATTGGGGGTGCGGACGGGATGTAGATTTGCAAGCTGAACGTGAAGAACAAGGAGACGTGGATATGGCAGGAGCCGGACTCTTATCCCTCCGAGCCACTGTTTGTGCAGAGCCCCGACGCTACCGAGGAAGATGATGGTGAGTGTCAGGGTGTAAATTCCCAGAGAAATGCTCTTGATGATGATATAGAATTAAGTTACGGTCCTTTTAAATGAGAGATGGACGCCTGTTTATAGCTTGGAAAAGCCCTGATATTCAGTCCTTGATTCTTCAAGCTTAACAAAAGGATTAAGCGTATTGGATGAACCCTATACCGTCATTAGTTTGTGCATTTTCTGCGAAGAACTGCCCTCCCTCTGTGTGTCGTTTCAGGTGTTCTCCTGAGCATTGTGGTGAACCCAGGAGCGCAGAGGCCGGGATACCTTCTGATTCTCAACGCCAGAGACCTCAGCGAGATTGCACGGGCTGAAGTGGACGTTATCATCCCTGTCACGTTCCACGGAATGTATAAACCGTAGAGCCGAGGCCTCTCAGCCTTCTCCGCTGGGACTTTACTGTTATCGTGGTATCACGTAATTTAGCTAATTAGAGTCCAGATGGTTCGTCAACAGAGAGACTTACGTGTGATAAGGCTTGGCTGTACATTTGTGATGGCACATGATTCGAGGGAAGACAAAAACCCCATGTCCTCCACATTGTTAATTTTGACACCGAAGTGACAAAACAAACACGGTGTGTAAACCTAGAGACAGCGAGGGATAGTTGCAAACTATCTGCTGAAATTTTGTTGTGACCCTTGTAGTTAAAAAAAATATATATATATAATTAGTGATTCAATACTCAAGTGTCATTTTATGCAATGACAACTGCATTTATACATGCTCAATCAATGTAGTTCTACAGAAATGAAGATTTTATAAGATAATTAAATATACTGAAAAATACTTTGAAAATCCTTTTTTTTCCCCAGTCACTCTCAGGCACTGAAAAAAATTTATTCTATGTTTTGGTTACAAAATTAGATTAACAATCATACTGTTACAGTACAAATATCAAACGTGGTTTAAAATATTTTTAAACTACAAGATTAGCAAGTAGTCATTCAGAGAGGCACCAAAGTGGCAGTTTGTTGAATGATGTTCTTCCCTAAGCCCAATCAAATTCGGAGTACGGGAGTCCTCAGTTTTTCTCTTGAGAGCTGGTATTCTTGCTGCTTGACTATTTTCAAACAGTTGCCCAAAACCTGGCAAAAAAAACAAAGCATATAACAACATGTCTTAATTGTCACTTTTTAAAATTTTAAAATCACATTCCTTCAGAGCCAGCATGTCCACAGAAAACAAGATTCTTATTAAGCATTGGGCCTTCAACATGCTGGAAACTCTTTTAACGAAGCGTGGTTTGGGACAATGGCCAGGTTTCATTAAGCTGCTGATGCTAATTCCAGCCCAAACTTCAACAGCTGTTTTCTGTTTGTTTCTGTCTTACATAGAGTGTAACCCGACTGGCTTGGTGGGTTACTGCAGCTTTAAGACAAAACTCAGCGGGTGCAGTCAAGACCTACCAAACCAGCCTACCAATTAGACGAAACATGTGGACATCTCAGACAGGGTTTTAGTTCCCTTAAGATTTCTACCTGGTAGTTCCTTGTTTACTTCTTTTAAACCAATCCTCGTGAAAAGATACACAAGCTACGTGGGAATGTTTTCTCAGTGTAGTGCTATATAACATAATACTTAAGCTTATGAGGTTTTATACGTGACAATGGTTTAGTGTTATACCGTTCTGGTATGTTGAGGAAGAATCACTCCATCGTCCCAAAGCCTGCCAGACGAGAAGAATGAAGAGCTCTCTTCTTCCAACCTACACACACAAGGGAAAAAAAAAACCTGTTATGCAAGACAAACAGCCCAATTTAAGGCTCTTTTCCAGACTAAGAATATTACCCCTGGGACCTATGGACTATACCATGACTAATGCTGTTTTTTTTCCTACCCTTGTACTTGCCGTTAATCAGATCGTAACTGTTTTTACCTCTCATTCAACTCGGTGGCCTCTTTCTCATCTTGGACTAAGGCCGCGGAGTGTCCCGGTGCCAGCATAGACACTCTGGCATTTGGCCAAAGGAAAAGAAAGTTGGGGTCAAAAGCCCTTCCACACTGAAAACAAACAATAGAGAAGGATGAACAAATCCCCGAACACTTATCACAAACATCCATTAAGCAGACACTATATGAAATCTTAAAGAGAATTAAACATTGAGGTAATGCATTTGATGTGTGCTTAAATGGAAACATTTTTCAGCTAAACTATACCAAACCTTAACATATATACCAAGGCTCATTAGCTTTCGGACTGGTCTGCGGGATGTTACGAGACAGCGTGGATGAAGGAGAAGTTTGTGCCACCAACCATAGCATAACTGTCAGCTCCGTAGCAACCCCCAACGACCACCGTTATCTTGGGGGTTGAGGCGCACGCTACGGCAGACATCATGGAACCCTGAGCTTTTAGCCTGTTAGTGTTGGATTCTGCCTGAGGAGAAAAATGACATAGGGATTACAAACGGGACAGGGGAAAAAGAGAAAAAAAAAAGACCCAGGTCACACTGCAGCAAAACATTTCACAAGCATGTGCTGAAACCAGACTTAGAGAGAGAGTACTCAAGCCGCACACGTCGAGATAACAAACTCAGAAAAATAACGCTATTGATGTTGGAGTAAACATTGGTTTTTTGGGGTTTTTTTTTACTGCTTTAGGGAGCCAGAGGTTTTTTGCAGCTCATAAAAGTTGCAAGAGATTCATCCCTGGGTGATCCTAACCTTCAGTTAAAACGGTGCTTTTTAAAGTTAACCGTTGACGTTGTGGTCTACCTTGGCTTGTGAGGGTGTAAGGGGGGGGCAAGGGGCTGTGTTCTGGAGGAATATGAGTGGAATATCTCGCTGGTCACACAACTGAACGAAATGACTTCCTTTCAAAGATGCCTCGTAGGTCAGTTCTCCATTGTTTGCCACAATGCCGACCAGATGACTAGGGGGTAGGAGAAAACATTTGATCAGTTTCGTTTTGTTTTTTTTTAAACATGGATGGAACACTTAAAAAAAAAAAAAAATTTAGAACGTTAAAATTAGAACAGACATCTTGCATTATTAATAATGTCCGTGATGACAAGTATCTTTTGTTTCGCTATCTTCGGCACTCAAATTCTTTGCATAAAACTGTCAACACTGCTGTGGTTCTCTCATCCCGTATTCTATTACCATGGCAACGTAGCAGTTCCCAGAGAAGTCCTTTGTAAGACCAGATAAAAGCAGCCTGAGAGGCCTGGTTTGTCTTGCTGCGCCCTGTTCTGAGTTTCTCATTAAAAAAGATTAGCCATCTTAATCTAGGTCACCTCTCAACTAAAAAGAGGGATATGATTAGTCAGACAGTAACAGCATACTGATCTAATACACAAGCCTAACTATTTAGGTACTGTTTTACTTCAAGAAACTAGCTAGTAAAAAGACAGCAGTCATCCATATGCTTTGTCATATATTCACGCGATGTGTAATTGGAGAGTAAACATGTTTACCTTAATTTACTCAAACAAGTTTGAGCTTAAGCAAGACTCCATGTGTAAGAAAGTTAAACTTCCTCTCAACAAATGAATGCCTAATGACAGTCCTAAAGATCTTACCCCTCAATTTTGGCAAAACCAGTTAGGAGCGTGGTTCCGTAGCGACCTTTGAACTCCTGAAGGCGGCTTCCGTCAGTTAGCCTGCTCACAATCTATACAACGCCGGGACAGAGAGGAGGAAAAACTTCAGGACCACATCTGCGACAGAGTTATCTGTGTGTACGTGTGTGTAGGCGTTTCTCACCATTCTAATGTCCATGCTGTGGTTATAGTCGCGAGGGGCCAGACCTTTAAGATCCTCTATGCTGTACAGAGGCTCCTCCACATCCTCTGCTCCCTCATCAGGAAGCTCAAAGTTCAGAGTGGAAATGATGTTCCTGGTGTGTTCATACGCCTCTTTTTCTGTCGCAGCAAAGTGGTCCACACAACCACTCACCCTGAGAGATGGTCAGAAAGATAAAGAGAACTTTAGACAACTTTAAATGCCCAGTGACAACCTGCACACATAAGAATACACTGATAATTATAAGCATACTCACTGATATACTGAGGTTACTAATTATAAAATACTCAGTGATATACTGATAATACTGTTGGTGCTGCACCGATCTGTGCGATAAAAATATCTGTCCCATGAAATATTATGTTTGTATTCCTACAAGATAAAACAATAACATTGACAGGTTTTTCATGGTTTTTGTGTAGCATGAATGTGAGCTATATATGGGGACAGTCTGTAATATTATGCCATTTGAGCTTTCAACATCTTTTAATGGTAAACTGAAACCTGACTATAGTAGTGTTAAGCACACAGTTACTTGTGCTCATTATACATAATCTTAAAAGCAAAATAAGGTTTATATGCTGTTGTGGAAAACTATAACAGCAGTTCCTGCGCTCAGCTTGGGTCAAACCAAGTGTATAAAATTCACACTAGATTCATCTACAGTAGGTGTATAGTTAACATAACCTTTTTTTGGAGAATTAAAATTATCCAGGAAACAAACTCATAGAAGAAAATAGTTGTGAAAGGAGAGCAAACTTCTTCAGAATGTTGATGTTACCCTGGTAACCTACTCACTCTGCATGTAACTTAGCTCCACCCAGGTCCTCCGGTGACACCTCCTCCCCTGTGGCAGCTTTCACCAATGGTGGTCCGCCCAAAAATACTGTCCCAATTCTGTGCACGATTATCGCCTCCTCTGCCATGGTAGGGATGTAAGCTCCACCAGCAGTGCAGGAGCCACAAACCACTGCCACCTATCGGCCAAACACAAGCACAACAACCTTGTCAGTTTAGAAACAAAACTGTAAACAAAAACGTTTGGGTGCATTTAATGCAGGTTTGCAATAATCCTAAATATTCTGAAAAGAGTGGCTAGTAGCTAGGAGTCAATGACAGAAGCAACTTCAGAGAATTTTTCTCAAACCTGAGGGATCTTCATGGCAGACATTATGGCTTCATTGTAGAAAGAGCGTCCTCCTTGGTTTTTATCAGGGAAAATTTCAGACTGTAGAAAGAGCAACTGCTAATTAGTAATTGTTAAATGCTTTTGAGGCACCGAAAGAACAGCAGAAGTTTCCTTTAAAACAAACCTGAAGAGGAAGAAATGCGCCACCGCTGTCCACTAGGTAAACACAGGGCAGGCGATTCTGCATGGCCACATCCTGAGCTCTGAGCTGCTTCTTAACTGTGATTGGATAAGCTGTTCCTCCTTTCACAGTGGCATCGTTAGCAATGAAAACGCACCACAGTCCGTTAATTTTACCGATGCCTGTGGAAAAAGGCCCAAAATTCTGAGGTGAAATACATAATATAACTGTCAAATCCCAAAACTGGAAGCCCATTTACTCCATTTGAAAAAAAAAAAAAAAAGTCACATCACATAATTATGACTTACTATCTTACGTGTCTCATAATTATGAGGTAGTAAGTCATAATTATGGGATATTAAGCCATATAGCCATAATTATGGGATACAAAGTCATAATTATGAGACACGTTCTCATTATTATGACATAATGTGTGACTTTGATTTTTTTTTTTTTTTTTCCCCAAGTGGCGGAAATGGGCTTCCATCGTATACAGTGGAGTTTCGAACACAGCCATTGTTTAGCTGAGATAACGAGATAATTTAATTGTGACCTCGATAAAACAGTTAAGAATGTTGCGATGACGAAATAATTAAACAGAGATCTCAAGAAAACTATTAATTGTTATGATGTGACAACGAGACTGTTACAGTGAAATCACCAGAAAATAGCTGGTTGTGGTATTGTGTTAACGAGAATAAATGGCTTTGTAGTAATATTCTCTCTCGGTTTTCATACTGTTCCCACTCAGGTTAATGAGCAAATATTAAAATACCCGTTAAACAGCCTGCTGATGGGATATCTCCGTAATGTAAACCAAGACCAGCAAAAGGAGAAAGTTCGAGATAATCCTCGTCATCCAGCAACATACGAAGTCTGTCTCGGACCAAAACCTTCCTGTTTCTTTGAGTGTGTCTGGCTATGGCATTCTCCCCACCCCCTTTCTGTACCTTCTCCTGATTCTCTCTGAACCTGAGAAAAGAGAGTCTAATTAGTTTTTAGCCTAATCACAAACTAACTCTGAACATACGTGTGTCTGTGTGACACAGAATGAGAATGACGAGTTGATTTTAAGCATCACCACATGGTTTATCTGATTTAATTAATTTGAAATCGTGGGCACACAAACCGCTAATTTATTGTTAATTTATATGCAAGAATAAATTGTTCGTTCTGTTATAAGAATGTGATTGATGCTTGCAGTTCAAACCCACCGCTGCTCACAAACCATACTGTTTCTTAGGTTTGCTTCATAAACGTGTTTGTAGAATGGCTGCAAAGTCCCATCGATTACTGGAAAGGCGCTTGGTAGCCGCCTTTTGCGTCCACCTGTACTCATGAGTCTGGTTAATGCCGGCCGTTGTGTGGCTCGTCCTTGCAGAATGTGGGTCAAAGGTTGACATGGACTGAACGTTGATATTGGTGAATGCATGCAGCACCAAGGGCAGTTGGAGGGCTTCGTAATTACGTCCTTCTTCTCTGTTACCCATGTTTGTGATCTGAAGCATGTACCATTTGTAGAACGTATTACTCCTTTGATTTTAAGAGTCCTGCGATAGAGAAAATACACTGGTTAACTTGCACTGCTATGTTTTCAACAGCAGACTTTTCTACAGCACGAACGCTTCAGGGGGAAACAACCACTAGGATGTTTATTAAAACTATCCATTCCACAACATATGAAAGTCCCTGCGGAATTTGATACGGCTTTTGTTTAGAAATTCTGAAAGACTCTCAGCTCATCTACTGAACTTATCAGCAACTACAGCCCCTGGCAAAACACACGGTTATATTTTACTTCACTACCAAAGAAACAAGCAAGATATTTCAGCGATTTATCCACGTCTTATCTTACCTTGATATAGAACTATACATTCTTTTTAAGGCAGCAATATCCTGTGTTAGACGGACTGGAGAACGTACTATATTAGGCACTATATTATACGCACTCTGTTTTGGTGTTACATGATTTAGGGTCTGGAAGGAAACAAAGTATTGTGCTCGGAACGCTGCTTAGCACTGTGCCAACGCTCTCTACTTTGGATTTAGTGCCGTTTTGTTATGCGCAATGGCAACAGGCAGTCTTGCAGTTTTATTTTGTTTTGTTATGTTTTTATTTTTATTTTTTTTTAAATTTCAATTTAAAACTTCATACTCCTGAAAATAAAGTTTAGAGTTTTCCCCCACACAACTGAATTACAACTCTTGTGTACACAGAGAAATTATAGATTTGGGTATCAAAATATGTATTAAGATTACGCTTGATCTATTAGAGTACATTACGAAAAAACATTACACCTACATCTATTAAGTGTTTTGTGCTTTTCACAATCAGCTTGAACTTTGCTTTTCTTCTATAAAGCCTGCAATCTTTATTAACTTTGTTCGTATTTCAGAATCAGAATCTTGATTTGCAATACAATAGACTATACACAATGGACTAGACTATAAAATAAAATAGTCAAATCCTGTTTAACTTTAAACCTGTTGGTCGCTTTAAGTACTGCAGTACCTGTTTTTGAAGTGTTTGAATAAAGGGTGGCAGTCATAACCAACTGTTATTGTGGACTATATACTGGGGAAGTATTTGTTTGTTCTCCATTTGAGAGAGATGTTTTTAGGTGGCTAATTGGCCATGATGAACAAAGTGCTTCCATATATTTAATTATTACTGTGGTTAGATGGAATCAAATGCAAAGGCTAAATCAAACAGAGGAACACATTGTGAAAGCTGGGTTTCATGCACAACACCTATGCCTCTTTGACCAGTTCTTCCTGTTCCTTTGTCATGTGCGGCAGGGGTTTTCGCTGTGGATTTGGCTGGGTGGTTTAATGCATCACGAGCCACAGTCAGCAGGACTTGAATAACATGGGGACACTACCTGTTCTTTATGCTTGGCACATTACCAATATGGCCGAGTAGAGAGGTTATCCTCAGATACAACACTCTAGTTCTGACATCACCCATTTCTAAACATACTGACAGTTGTAAAACGTAGTGCTCTGAAACATTTTGTAATGGTTAACGATGCATTTTGATTATTTCCATGAATTCATAAATACAATGTGGTCAGCACTTTGTTGGGTTAGGAGCGCAACATTCTTTTTTTGTTGCTGTTATTGATCATGTTCTTTTTCCTCTATGGGGAAGAAACTCAAGTCTTGACAGAAGCCGGAGCCATTAACCACGGGGTCCAGAACTGTGAAATCCATAATGGGAACAGAATACTCAGCGAGGTTCATTCATAAACCACTGAGAATCTAAGAGTAAACCTTCGCAGGACAGAACAATTGCAGGAAAGATGTAAATAAATGTGGACATACCTTTTTTCATAAATAATGTGGCAGAAACTTGGTTCATGATGTGTATAACTGAAGGCTATATTTGTGCTTTGTGGGGGCTTGGCAGATACTTTTACAGCGAGACTGCCTACTGTGAGGGAGAATGGAGAGAGAACCAGTGGGGCGGCAGGGGCAGAATGTGTTACGAAAATGGAGACACAGATGAGGGAGAGTGGCTGAACGACAAGCATCACGGCCGGGTACACTCTATCTCGGTACGGGCTAACAATTCTTTCATTCATTTTTCGATCGATGTTTAGTACACCCCTCTTCAAAAGGGGGCTGTGTTAATAAGAGAAGACTCTTGGTAGTACTAGATAATGTGAGATAGAAAAAACAATGACCAAATGATTTCAGTAAATCTCAAAGCTAAAAAAAAAAAAAAAACAACGGAGAAAATATTAGAAGCACAAGTATTTCAACATAGTTATTGTCTCTGTAATTTTATGTTGAAAAAGGCTACAAGAAAATGCTCTGAATTAAAAATAAATAAATAAACAAAAATCCAGTGACATTTACAGTACATACAGGCACTGTGTTTGAATATAACAATAAAAACACAATTCTCAGCATCAGCTGATTACAACACATGGTCTCACACACACTTTTCCTCCCAAGGCCTGTCTAACGAAGGATAATGAGATGGTTGTACATATTGCTGACATAGTCTGTTAGGCTGCAAGTGTTAACCATAACGAATGGGCAGCTGCCAGAACTGTGGTTCAAGCCCTGACAGAAATTAGTGGTGTGGGTGGGTTCATATCCATCTGCACCTCTACTGTTCCACCAAAAGAGCAGAAAGGATACCTCCTTTCTTTCTTTTTAATGACTGACAAACAAAACCTATTCCTACATCAACACACGTAGTTTATGTATAAAGCCCAAATGAAAGGCATGATTGATCAAAAGTGCTGCTGATAGCAAAACTACAGAAAGCGACATTTGCGACATGGAAATGTCAAAAGTGACATTTCAAAATGATAAAATATGGGCAATAACGCATTGTATTCACAACTATGGTGTGAATACAAACAAAGAAATAAATAACTTGCGTACATATATACAATCTACACAAATATTCACAGGATGCCTCAAAGTCAGGTTCACGTTTGGAACAGAGCCGTCTCTCAACGGCTCTGGTTTGGATAAAAGAAACTCCGTTACGGACCCATACAACTTGTTCTGTCAAGTGCGTGAAGTCTATGTATATGGTGTACAGATCATACTAGCATATGCAGTTGAGAGTGACGTAGACCAGACTGCTTTTCTCTTCACTCGCTCCTCCTCCCTCGAGCTCCAGCAAAGTGTAAAGATGGCGTCCATCATGGAGGGGCCGCTGAGCAAATGGACTAACGTCATGAAGGGTTGGCAGTATCGCTGGTTTGTTTTAGACTACAATGCTGGCTTACTGTCGTATTACACGGTAAGTGTGCCATACTCGACTGTTGGTTTTTGTGTTACAGTGGAAGCGTTGAGGGTTTGATACTTGACTGAGGAATACCGAGCAACCATAGGACTTGGAGGCCTGTTGCCAGGAGTTGGGAATCTCAGCTGGTTAAGGGGCGGGAATATTTTTGCAATGACAGGAACACCAACCATTCCAAGGAAAATTTCAGAGCATGTTAGCCAATAGGCAGTCAATTTGCCTCGTGTTACGTCCTAGAACTTGAAAGTGGCCACATCCCATGAAAAAATGCTGTTGTTTTGGATGCCGTTAGTTTGCAAAATTTTAAGGGTGGTGGCCCACACATGTGACACATTGTTTTGTCGCAAATAGCTTTTCAGCTCCCCTACAACATGGCATGGTTTAGGTACAGGAAAAACGACTTCAGCAGTTACCCAAGTTCTATGTCTTTAATATCAGACTAAATGTGTGTTCAGTGAAGGACAGAGGACGTAAGGTAGCTTCCGAGCTAACGAGACGTATCCCTGAACACCTCTTTACAAAATATTTGTGAGTTACAAATGGGAGCTTGTCGTCAATATCCCTACCCTGCCAGAATGCCACACACAACGGGCATGAAAATGTTAAATAGCTAGCTACATTTCCCTAGTTCCCGAAGTTTGGTTTAGAACTGCTTTGGGCCACGATTGAAATCACATTTAACTGCCTTCATGTGACGCTAATAAAGTTAGTAAACATCATATTCGATGTTCACTTTACTGTGCATATAGAACAGGCTCTGATCTGTGTGACAACAGCCATGTCAGTTAGTAAGTTAAATGAGAGAGAAAGGTGAAATCTACGTACAGCAAATGAGTGAGTAGAAATGATTAGGTAGCCTACATAGTGAATTACTGAAAAAGAGAGAAATTACATGAATTGCGAAGGATTAACACTGATTTAGAATGATACAGCAAGTCCTCAGTGCTTACAATTCCAGTCCTTGTTGAAATCCTTAGCTTATGTTTTAAACTCTGAAAGCTATTCAGAATTCCACTGTTTAATACAAACAAACTAAAGACTATGTCATTCACAGTAATTGTCGTGAAAAGTTTCAGTTTCATAGAACAGCGTGGATTGTCGATTCATTCTACATACCAAAGTTCTGATGTGTTTAGTTTTCGCAAGGATTTATATTTCTCCTTAACAAATATTATTTATGCTTAAAAAAAAATAATATCCCATGCCTTCATTTTCTTCTGCAGTTTTTATTGTGTTCGGCCCTTGACGTTTATAATACCTTCAATCTATTTAAGTAATTTGCAGTGTAATACGGTACACTGAGGCAAGAACTCAAGGTCGACTCACATTCTCGTAATCCAAAATGCAGTCCGAATGCCTAATTTGTTGCCTAATAAATTGTTTTTATTTTCTTAGTCCAAGGACAAGATGATGAGGGGCTCCAGAAGAGGGTGTGTTCGACTCAGGGTAAGGAAGACACTTATACTGTCTCTCGTAATCATTCATCACGCTACTGTTCAACATTTCCTCTGTGCCTCAAGACACCAGAGAATATCCTTTAATCTGTGTTTGATTATTATATGCACAGCACAGAATCATTTGGCTTGAGGTAGTAACATCTGGATAAGAAGTTTTGAAAATCATTTCCAGGCAACTTATTGTTTGTCGCAGAGGGATTATATGTTTCAAGGGTAAGGTGTAGATGTAGAGAATGTATATTTTCAGTACAAATATAATACATACAGTTAGATATAAAATTTAAGAATGAAATTAGCCTCTTTATACCCTCATGCTGGTCCACTGTCAGTGCAACCTTATTATTGTACATGCGCAGATATGGTCTTCACTGGTAGCCGTATTGATTGCAAACTCAATACAATAACTAGCTCATAGTTTTGTAAATAATTTTTTGTTTTGGTGAAAGGTTGTAAGACCACATGAAAGCATTGATTGCTCATAACAACAATGTGCTGTTCTTTTTTTTTTTTCTTTTTTCCAACTGCACTCGGGTGTACTGCTGTTTATTTCATTAATTTTATTAGTATCTAATCACGTTTCAGGATTAGCCTAATGATTTTTCCAGGGATGTATAGCACTGTATCTGCTAATAAATATGGCCATATAGAAAGTTTGTAACTTTACATTAATGAGTAATGGCCACTAGATGGCACACTAGGTTATCGTTTGTGTAATTAATCAGGTCAGTTACAAAATACCCATTTGCTTTTAGCAAACATTGGCAGTTTACCTGAGCATCTTTGTATTTGTAAAAGCTGGACATAGTTAAAATTGTTGTTATTTGCCTGTTTGTTTGTGGATGGTGAGTGGAGGGTTAATGGGTAAATCTGTTGGATTGAGGTGGTTACTGCCTCAAGGACAAAGTGAATATCATATTGTCCAGCCTGTGTTTTTTTGTGTGTGTGTCAGCCTTATTTTTTTTTATCTCTCTGTTCTTGTCTGAAGCAAATTTAAACCAAAGCTGGCGAATCAAAAAGCTTAAAGATTAAATCTCATAGTAGCATATATATATATCCAGTTCTTTCCTTGAGCCCTGTTTATGAAATAAAGCATTCAGATATTCCTACATGCATCGTCGTCATCACTGTGTAATTCAGTAGTTCAGTAGCTTTCATTTTAAAAGAGTGCCTGTTTTATCAGTCAGATTTCTGAAAATAGAAATGAAAGAGAAATTGCCTACTGATCATTTAAGTGCTGTTTATGCTGTACACAGCTGTCACAGTAGACTGCGGTGAAGGAATTCTGTACTGAATGGAAAAAGTTAAGAATAGATTTTAGGCATACTATCTGACAAGGAGTGCTTTGTTATTTTGATTATAATATTTATTGTCATCATGTCCTTTGTGTTGGGATGATGTTTCTGTGTGATGTCTAGATGAATAGAGTGAGCTGCAGAATTGAGTAGTTGTTGCCATTGTTCAGGAATAAGAATTGAGGCCCCTGCTAGGTTGAGATAATGCCACAGTGTATTTGGTAACAATAACTGTTTCAAATGTAAATGAACTGTCTATAAAAACACGGGTTTTTTTTTTTTTTTTCTCGTACTTTGCGAATTTAGTTCTTTGATTGTCCTCCTTTATCAGTGGGTTACAGGTTGTGATGTAATGGTGATTATGTAAGCAAATGACAAAATGTTTGATCTTTGCAGAATGTTTATGAATTACGTTAAACCATTAATGCCAGTTATTGCTTTAGAAGTCTCCGTTCTACCCTGCAGGGTTTAATGGCAGACCGGCCTCACAGGGTTAATCTCTCATGTATGTCGTTCCATCGCACCGCTGCTGCCCCCAATCCCCAGCTGAGGCTCTGCAGTCTCTCTCTCTCTCTCTCTCTCTCCCCCTCTCCCTCCCTTCCTCTCTCTCTCTGCTGTTTCCATCCAACCTTCCTTTCCTCCTGTACTCCACCCAGACTGCCCCTCCTCTCTCTTTCTTTCCATGCTCGCGTGTGTGAGAGAGAGAGGGAGACGAGAGAGAGAGAGAGAGAGAGAGAGAGAGAGAGAGAGAGAGCTGGGGCGGGGGGGGGAGAATGACGTGTCACTCTGTCTGACTGCCTCCCATTCCGTGTTTTTTTTTTTTTTTTGTTGGGTTTTTTTTTTGGTTAAACAGGGAGCAGTGATAGGAATCGATGACGAAGACGACAGCACTTTTACCATCACCGTGGACCAAAAGACTTTCCATTTTCAGGGTAAGTTTTTCTCTTTCTTTGTTCTCCTCTTCTGCCGTTCACATCCCTCTTTCCAGCACTCTCCTCCCGTTGTGTGGCCGTCTTGTCGGACGAATGCTCACGTGCTCACATGCAGTCTCTCTCTTTCTCTCTGTCTCTCCCTCTCTCTCTCTCCTATGCTCTTTCCTGCCGTTAAAACAGGGGATTATCCCACCAGTGGTCACCGCATACATGCGCGCACGCACGTAATACATACACACATCTCTCTCTCACATCAGGCCTGGGACATTTACACAGCTTATCGCTATACCAAACTCAAGATGGATTGTGTCATTTGACAGCTTTGCAGATCAGGGATTAAAACAGAAAAGGAGCTTTATTTTATTTTATTTATTTATTTATTTTTTTACTAACTGTAAAGCAGTTTGGTTTTTTTTTTTTCCCCTCACCATCTAACGGCGGTCCGTTCCATTTACACCTGGGAATTCTGGAACACACCGGAATAAGAGCCGAGCATTCTGAAGCGTCGCTCTACACCCTGACCAGCGTCTCAGGAGAGAGAGAGAGAGAGAGAGAGAGAGAGACAGAGAAAGAGAGAGAGAGGGTATAGCGGCGAGTCTGACGGCATCTCTTAAGGCTTTCCTCTCCATCCACACCCCTCCTTCCAGCCCTCCGGGCGCGCCACCCCCGGGGGAGAGGAGAGAGTGATTGGTGTAAAGGAGTGCAGCTGTGCACCTCCAGGTCTCTTAGCTACCAACTTTACCACCTCCTCACAGGCTCACCTCCTCACACCTTTCCCACCCTCACCTCCACCCCCCCTTTGTCACAGGTCCTCACGCCCCATCCATGCCCTCATCCATTGCTATGTTCCGTCACTGTATGCTCTGGCTGTACAATAGGAAGGGTAAGGTAATGCTTCATGTTTATATGCTAAGCTTGTACGAGATGTGAATTTGGAGCACTTTTTTTTTTTTTTAAAGTTTTTAATCTTGTGGTTTTGTTTTTTTTTCGTTTTGTTTTGTTTTTTTTACCTCCCCGTTTTATTATCGACTTGTGCTGCCTTCCGACTTCGGCCCCTCTTAAGCGAGGAAGGATGTTTGCCATTTCTGCTGACTCAGACTTGGATAAGTGTTGACATTAGAGTGAAAAAGAGAGGGAGAGGGGACATTTGAAGAAGGTTAATGAGTTCGTGCTAAAGTTATGTAATGGGCTATGGATTGTTCTGGAATGGTTGCCCATCGCTTGCTCGAGGTCTGCTACCTCTGCGTTATCAGTTTGTCCTTCCTGGAGCTTTTCTGTGAGGTCTGTCGCTAAAATTTGTTTCCGTCCTTCTGTCCTTCCTGGCACTGTTCTGCGAGGTCAGTAGCTAGCGTAGCTAAAATTTATTGAGGTCATGTTTCATTTTGTAGCTCTCAGATGAAGTCAACAAAGCTTCAAAGCATGTGCCCGTCTGAGGGACTTGTTTTCAAATGTACTGATGTTTTATTGAGTGAGTGAGTGAGTGAGTTATCGTAGAGATCGTCCAGAAAAATGGTCCAAGTCCTGACTCATCTGTCCTACCAAGTTTTATCTGTGTGTGTGTGTGTGTGTGTGTGTGTGTGTTTGTGTGTGTACTTTCAAATAACCCAAACAATCATTGTCATTCAACCAAACAGTCACATCCCTCTAGGGAACACCTTGCGCCATCATTTTCGTTTTTGGTTATCAGCGTCTTTTCCACTCTAGTTATAATACTAGATAAATTGGTTTTGGCCAGATGTTCATCTATTATAAATGACTCTTCAGCGCGCGATTCGTCAGCTGTGTGTTTGTGCGTGAACTTGTAGCGGGATGCAGTTGGGAGCATTGTTGTAAAGCATAGACGCGTGGAGTGATATATTATTACCTGTGCAGGTGATGATGGAAAACACGAGGAGAGGCAAAAATGGATGGATGGAAGGTTGTGGCAGCATGTAGCATTGATGTGAAATAATAGACTGTGCGTAGGTATAACTGAAAGAAAAAGATATGGGAATGCATATTCACATACACACACTGCAGTTTGTGACAAGTCAGCCATGTGGAGATATTGTGGGATGGCACAGTGAGCAGTGAGCTGTTTCGAGGTATAACAGGGGGTCTTGGAGCTATTAGCTTTAATTTCTCTTATGAGCTCTTAGACCCAGCAGCAGAGTAGCACTGTACTTCGCTTTGAAGGGGCATCCATAATTCATCAATTTCTTTTCTTTTTTTTTCTTTCTTTCTTTCTTTTTTTTTTTTTTGCTGGCGGAGCATCAGCGCTCCTTCTTGAAAGCTCCTTTACATTCATTGTAGCACTGAAAGCTCTTACCACAACTGAAAGGGCCTCACCGAAGAACAGTTTCAGAGTTCAGAACAAAACGATTTGGTTGCGTGCGTCGGTGGTATCGGCTGGAGGCGCTAACGGTGAAACTCTACCTCCCGAAAAGATGAAAGGGAGAGGAGAAAGATGAAGGCTTCTTGTAAATGACAGAGAGAAGGAGAGATGAGGTGAAAGGAAGGAGAGATGAGGTGGGATGGGGGGAGGTGAGAGACAGCGAGAGAGAGAGAGAGCGAGAACGAGAGCATTGCCGTGCTTCCTGGCTGGTCCCTGGGGAGGACTTGCCGCATACAGGCAGTGGCATGGAGAGAGCAGCATTGAACTACATACAGGCAGTATTTTTGTCAGAGATGCTGAGGCAGAAATGCACTGGGTCACAAACTCAAGCTTCTCACCGCCCCCCCCCCCCCCCCCCCCCCCCCCCGGCTGTTTTCTCTTCACAAGTTCCCTCCCCCCCCCAAAGCTGTGATTGGCTGAAGCATCTCCAGGAAATCACGTAGGGAAGGACTTTTAATGCAAGATTTTCTCTCTCTCTCTCTCTCTCTCTCTCTCTCTCCCTTGCGCTCTCGCCCTCGCTTTCAATATCTCTCACCCTTCACTCAATGGACCTGTTCTGTAGAAGGTCTTTTTTTTACTGCATAAATGACCAGGAAACCACGAGAGAACACTCTGTCCTTCTGAGGAGTGAGGGGGGGGGGGGGGGGGGGGGGGGCCATCACCCGGTAATTGGGTGGCGTAAAAACCCATCCTTCTGCTATTTGGGCTGAAGAACCAGATTCCTCAGCAGTATTGAATCTCCACGTGGAATTATGAACCCCGTGTACGTGTCTGGATCCCCCCCCCTCCTCCTTCTGTATAGACCTAGCCTCATATAGATCTAACCGCAACTTAGGCATTCAGTGTGGTTATATCTCAAGCTGTAATCAGGTGGTGTAAACCCATCATTACTGCAGAAGGGACTGAAAAACCCAATTCAGCAGCCCTGAATCTTTGGGTTGATGTCCCCTGCCATCTGCCTTTTGTCTACGCAGTCAGTTTGACTTAAGATCAGTGATTATGGTAATATGAGAATGTGCCTCAAAACGTTTGCCGCGCTGGAAAGTGCCCGTTTTAATTAGACCGTTTAAACAGCCTAATTCACGGCGGCGGCGGCGGCGGCGTGCAGAGACAGCGCCAGGCGGCATCAGTAAATGGACAGCATCCAAGCGTCGGCGATGACTCACCTGCGATGTCGGTTAAGTGTTGTTAGGAAGTCGTCAAACCCAGCCAATCCCGGTTTTAAAGTGACGCGCGGTTCCGTGTGATCGTAAGTCTATTGTGTGCGCGTTTAAGGCACAAGGAGTGGCCTTGTTTGTTTAGCATTGTAAATATCACACGGGTCTGGGACACTGTATCGCTGCGGGTTCCACGCATGTGTGAAAAAGAACCGCGCCAAAAAGAGAGAACCGTTTTTGCAGTCAGGTAAGCTGTGTGAGAGGGGAGAAAATTCTCATTTTCTCATTTTTAACCGAATAAGTTGCACAATAATTAAGCATCAACACTCGTTAGCTAGTCATAGACTTCAAGTCAACCAGGCAGTGCAATATCTGTGTTACTTCTCTCTGGGCATTTGAGAGCTGTTATCATAGTAAATATCAGATAGTCTCTGTAAGAAGAGCCTGAAGGCAACTTGATGCCTGTGTTTGTAGCTGTCAAAGAAAGTGAGCTGTATGTAAATCGATCTCTTGCAGAGCCGAAGTCCTGAGATGGTGAGAGCAGGCAGCTTGTGTTGTTGTAGCCCCAGTTTCTCTCTAATGTTTTTAAAAGCTTTTTTCTGCTGAGCTGTGACACCGTTAGTCATTTCTCCCTCAACTGCCTCTCATTCGACTAATTAATATTTCATTTATCCTCTCCTGAAAAATATGTGGAGTAAATATATGGGCCAATAGCACAGTGTGCAGTGACATTTGTTCGCTTACTGGGGGTTCTTATGTGTTTGGTATATGCGTAATACATAAATGCGACTCTTTCCTCGCTTTTGCCAGCGCTCTGTCAATGTATGACTGTATATTGCTTGGTTTACGTGAGTAAAACTACCTCAGGGTTCAGTTGAAACACTGCTCTTGTTCAAAGTTCTGAAATTATATATCTTTTGCAAGTTCAAGGTGACAGGCATCAAAAATACAACACGCCATAAACAGGCATTATGGGTATTCTCTTTACTGTCTTTGTAAGTGGGCCAGACTGCATGATTGATCAGACTTACTCAAGAGTTGAAATAAAAAAGGGAAACAAAATGACTCAACTCTTAAAGAGTTACATTTTCTTCAAAATGTAAGTCACTGCATCCCCTCTGGATGGTTATTTTATTTGTGTTCTAGTGTCTTAGAAAATGTCAGCCAGTCTATATCTGTTTTCACTTTTTCTGCTGTAAAATTACGTGTGTGTGTGTGTGTGTATGTGTGTGTCTGGCAAGCCGTTGTTTGCTGTGTGTATTTGCTTTAGGGACTATAGCCAAACTGAGCTCCAGTCTATATTTGAATCAGTGAAGACTGCCTACCTACTTTACCTCCCCCTAAAGTCACTCAGCTGCACAAGAAGCAGCCCAAGAAGCAGCTGACCAGGTTACGACCTGGCGAGACCACGGTTCTCCTAACCCTGCTCCACACGCAGTGAACGGGCTCATGCTCGGCTCTTCCTGACAAGCCTACGCTTGTGTCTGCTTGAGTGGGTATGTTCTCTGTGGCTCTTTCCTAATAGTTTCATTTTTGCTGCCCCCCCTCCCTTCCCCAGCCCGTGACGCAGACGAGAGAGAGAAGTGGATCCATGCCTTAGAGGGAACCATTCTTCGACACACCCTTCAGCTGCGGGTAAGAGTTTTGCCTCTTTTTTTTTTTTTCCAGGCTCGACCCAGTGATTTTAATGCTTTGCCTTGAGGATTTTTAAACAGGTTACTTCAGCGAGCCTAAAAGAAATACTCTCCGTTGTTATATCCATTCTCTTAAGACAGTGAGTAATCCGCAATACGTATTTTTTATAGGCGTATAAAAGCCTGTTAAAAATCATGCATTTGGACGTGTGGTAGAGCATGTGTATGTCAGGTTATTTAAGGAACAGGGTCACACTGCTAGACTTGGTCGTTTTAATTCTGCCGAATGTTAACTTAAAAGGCAACGTTTCAAGTTTTTGTCCCCAAATGTGTTTTCGTGTTTTTTTTTTTTGTTGTTTTTTTCCCTGTCTCTGTCTGGTTCCTTATTAAGGTTTGGGCAAAGTACATGTTGTTTCTTAGACGTTTAGGCACCAGTGAGCCATGCAGTGCACTCTCTTGTTTATGTCCATATATGGGTTTTAAGGGGCTTTGTGAAGTGCCAGCAGTGGAAAGAGTTAATGGCTAAGGGTCATCAGTGAGTAGGTAAATGCCTGGACAAGCATGGCCTTGTGCACCCTGAGGCCTCAGGGAGTGCAGGGCAGCTGGTCAGTGAGGGGGTGGGGTCTCTGTGCCTGAGAGGGACCGCCCACCTTTAAGAATGACATGGAGACAGTTACTATGTCTCTTTTTAGTATGTTCTTACTGTTAATCATTTTC
Source organism: Chanos chanos (assembly GCF_902362185.1). Classification (NCBI taxonomy): domain Eukaryota; kingdom Metazoa; phylum Chordata; class Actinopteri; order Gonorynchiformes; family Chanidae; genus Chanos; species Chanos chanos. The sequence continues at coordinate 6,117,834 of NC_044503.1, read as the reverse complement.
TTTCTCTGTTTAGTTCTACTTCGAACTGTTTAACCTGCACATGCGCACAGACACACACACGCACACACACACACACACACACGCATGCTCTCAGACTCGCACTCACGCATACACACCCATTCCTCTCGTAGTCTACCTCTGTTGCTTTTGGGCTGTCATGTCGCTACTTGCTTGCGAACCCTGAGCAAATGTTGTGTCTCTCAATCATGTGACCACAGAGCCAATCAGAACTTTGCTTACTCAACCAGTAATCATCAATGCCAGCAGGCTGATCCAATCACATCAGGTCTTTGTGTGTGTCACACTTTGAGGTTTGCCTATTCTTCTTCTTCTTCTTTTTTTTTTTTAAACTGAGGAAGTCTGAACTTCCTGTCAGTAACGGAGTCTGGATTAACAGCGCCAGGGGTTCGGCTTTCGAGCACAGTGGATACGTGTGTCGCCAGCTCCTGTTTCGTGAAGTGACAAGCGAGAGGACAGAATTATTGTTTTTTTTTGTTTGTGTGTGTGTGTGAGGGAGAGAGAAATAGAGCGAGAGTAAAATTAAAAGCGTGGAAGAAGTTCCTCAGGTCAGGGTTGGCCTGGGTGTTCTGACGCGGCATGTCACACTCAGCTCCGCGTCCGGTAAGTACCGCAGACCTGCTGAGATAGTTAAAACGCCTCAGTGCAGAGTCAAAGTTAATGGGTTGGTTTTTGTGTGTGCTTGTGTGTGTGCTTGTGTGTGTGTGTGTGTGTGTGTGTGTGTGTGTGTGTATGTGTGTGTGGCCAGAGGAGGAGAGGAGAGTTTTGGCAGTTTTATGTGTCCGACTGTAGGACTAAGGGGGCTCCATTAATAGAAGGAGAGGAAATAAGCATAAGTCAGCGTGTGTGTGTGTGTGCGCGCGCGCGCGCGTGTGTCATGTGTGTTGACAACACAGAAATGGAACTGATGAAAGGCATTAGTGTTTGTATTTAACATCAGAATTGTGTCAGAAAATTGGGTTAATATCCGGATGAACTGTGTGTTAAAACCTCAAACACAACACAAAGCCATTGTTCTTTTTGTTTGTTTGTTTGTTTGTTTGTTTGATATTTCAAGGTATTATTCTGAAACTGGAGCTGGCTTCTCTCAGTCTCTGTTAAATTCCAGTGTTGTGTAATGACTGAGGGCAGACAGTGACTCAGTCTCTCCTGTAGCACAGGAGGGCAGGAATCTTTCTTGTGCGTGCAGCGTGTGTTGTGATGTAGTTTAGTCTGGGGGTACAGGTGACTCCTTACAGAAAGAATCTCAGCAGCTCCTCACCCGGGCTCTCCATTCCCTTTCCAATGGAGGTGATTATGAAACAGCTTTTTGAGGATTGAAACATGCTGTTCTTTCTCTCTCTGTCTCTCTGTCTTTCTCTGTCTCTCTCTCTCTCTCTCTCTGTTTCTCTCTCTCTCTCTGTCTTACTCTCTCTCTCTCTCTCTGTCTCTCTCCCTCTCTCTCTCTGTCTCTCTGTCTCTCTCTCTCACTCTCTTTCTCTCTCTGTCTCTCTCTCTCTATCTCTGCCTTTTCATGGTGCAGTAGATACCATTGCTGGAGATGAATTGGAAATCTTTCCTAAGATCTTCTTACATAAGAATATTCTTATCACTCTGAATCTGTTTTTGTGATAATGTCCTCGGACTATTTTTTAATAAAAGCACCAAGGTTGGACTAAAAAGAGAGACTTTTTCAGTCTAAAGCGTAGCTGTGTTGTCGATTTTTAGGCTAGAAAAAATGTCTTTGCCGAACTTCAGTTGACACACACTGAACATAATACAGCTAAAGCTTATTAAATAGTCACCTTGTTCGTTGCAGACTTTGAGTGCATGGGTGTGTCTGTTTTTGTGCGCGTCTGCAGGTCTCATGGGAAATGTAGTCTTCCTAGGGATAGTGCAGTATTGCTTAGATACAGCATGTTTACCCCGAAACAGGTTTTTTTATTTTTTTTTTTAATTATTTATTTTATTTATTTATTTATTTTGACACCTTCTACTTTGTGTCCAGAACTCTCTCACCAGGAAAGTATGTACTTAGAAAACAATCGCGCGATTTTTGGTCAGGAATTTGAGCAGCCTTCCTAAGGGAGGGGCCTGCCCATGTCACTCGCTGTTTATCGATGAAGATATCCACGTTTAATCAGAATTAGGTCACAGACAGGTCGAAGAGCAGACTTTGGCCCTTTGCAGAACAGCTTCTTGCGTGTGTGTGTTTGTGTTTGTGTAAGTAAGTAAGTAAGTGTGTGCGCGTGTGTGTGTGTGTGTGTCTCCCTGTTTTAGTGCTAGGTGACAGTGCAGCGACTGTTCTGTATTCATGGCTTTTCTTCACGTTCCCGTAAGATTCCCCTCTAGCGTGTGCCGTCGCCTCAGAGCCAGCCCAGCTGAAACCTCACCGGGGAGTATACTGTACACGATTCCTATAGCTTTATTTAACCAGCGTCTCCTCCACGCTTCAGCTTATTTAATCAGCTGTCCGTCTCTGCCGTGCCTTTATTTAATGAGAGATCTGTGTCAGACATGCCACTGCACTGGGGTGTGTGTCTCTGTGTGTGTGTGTCTCTGTGTGTGTGTCTCTGTGTGTGTGTGTTTCTGTCTTTGTATTTGTAGATGGTTTGTCATATGAGTGATTTTCAGTTTAAAGTTTGTTGAAATTGTGGTTATGTGTGATTGTAAGGAAGTTGATAAAGGTTAATGTCCTAGGTGCTTTTAGGTGGGGGGGTGGGGGGGTGGAGGGGGCAGTTTCGTTTTTGTCTAGAGTTTGTGTTGCATTGTGTCTGTTTTGACCGGTAAAGGAGTATGATGCAATTGTGTGCATACGGGTGAGAGCGATAAGGCTGTGTGTTTGTGTTAGGATTCAGGTGTTCTTGAGGTGACTGACACATAGTCCCCTTGGTTTTGTGCGTCGAGTATCTGTGGCGTTGAGTTTCTCTGGCGCGTAGGAAACATGTTCACTCGGCTGCGTTTAAACCCGGCTTACACCCCAACCAGTTTGCAGCTCTCGCAACAGCTTTGACAACAAACACCGTTCTGTCTTACCAACTTTACCGCTTTTCTTGTAACACGAAGAACGCGATTCAGTTCTCTTTGGCCCAGAAATGCAGCCAAAGCCTTTTATGTTGCCCGTGTACAATGTGAACTGAGCTATCTGGACCATACTGCTAGCTGTGCGCTGCTTGAAACTTCTCACAGGTTTCTGCGGAGGGACCCAGAGCAAACTGGCTTCTCTTCAGCTCAAACGTTAAGATAACCTTTTGCCTCTCTCTTGAGATCGACGTGAAACCGGCTTTGCTTTTCTTCAGGTGCTTTCAGTCTGTTGTTTCGGTGTCGTGATCAACCATTGACTTCAAACACTGGCCAAAGAATTAGCCATTCTCTCTCTCTCTCTCTCTCTCTTTCTCTCTCTCTCTCTGTCTATCTCTTTCTCTCTTTCTCTCTCTCTCTCTGTCTATCTCTTCCTCTCTCTGTCTCCCTCTCTCTCTCTCTCTCTTTGAAGATCTTTAGTTCAGTGTGTTTACCTCTTCTCCAGTAGACAGCAGAGAAAATTTGTATTTAGGGGGGGTTTTGAAGGACCTGACAGAATAATGATCTCTCTGGCTCTCTCCTGCAGGAGGCAGAGACAGCGTTTGTTCCCAGCGTTCAAGACTTTGATAAGAAACTTGCTGAAGCCGACGCTTACTTGCAGATTCTGATCGACCAGCTGAAGGTGAGACCCCCCTCTCAGGTCACGACACGCTCTTATCTTATATTGGCATTCAGATACTATTCATAATACATCTGAACTCTTGTCATATTGGACTGGTTTTAATTTTCCGTCTCTCTCTCTCTCTCTCCTCTCTGCTAGCTTTTTGATGAAAAGATAAAAGACTGTAAAGAAGATGAGTCACGCAGAGTAAGTTGTCTTCCTCTTCTTCTTCTTCTTCTTCTTCTTCTTCTTCTTTTTTTTTCTTTTAGGTGTTTTCTTTTTTTTTTCCAGTGATACACTGAAGTTGGAGCATTTTCTGCCAAATGATGTCATAGGGCCTAATTTTCTATTATGAAACTGGGTCTTTTAAAACACAGCTGCAAACATCTGAGGTCCAAATGTGGTGTCGTGTGTAAGACATGGGTTATATTTCTGAATGAGCTTTGCCTTTTTTTTTTGTAACCCCTCATTTTTTGTTTATAAACTTTTTAAATGGCTTTTTTCTGCTTGTAGGGTTTGTTTGTTATAGCCAACAATGACTGGAATCGAAAAATCCCTGTGAAGTTAGTGAGGAACTGGTGTTGAAAGTAGACAGAGTTTCAGTACATGTGTGGAAACACCCTTTGACTGCCCACATCTTCATCAGTTTTGTCTTCATTTCCGCTCAACGTTATTTCTTTACTGAAATGGTTTGATGAGACCTCATTCCATATGTGACCATTAACTCCCGTGTTTACGTCTATCTGCAGAAAATTGAAAACCTGAAGGAGACGACTTGTGTAAGTGTTTTCTTAAATCAACTCGAAACTGTTTAATGCTCAGAAATGTCTTACAGTTTCCTATTGTTCCATGTCTTATCTGCTCCATGCTGGGTTTTTGTTTTTTTTTACTCTTCAGAGTATGGTAGAGTCCATCAAGCACTGTATCGTATTGCTACAAATTGCCAAGGTAAATTCCTGTTTTACTGCTTTTCGATCCAAAGCTCATTTGAGTTCACATGTACCAGTGTCATGCCGTTTTGTTTGTTTGTGTGTGCGTTTGTGTGCGAGTGTGTGTGTTTTTTTTTTGTTTTTTTTTGTTTTTTTAGTTTTTATGTGTTATTCCTGTGTAGTCCATGGGACGGTAGCCATTGATTATTGAGAGAGAGAGAGAGAGAGAGAGAGCAGAGTATTGCCAAATCCCATTAGGTCCCACTTTGTGGTTTTGGAGAGGTGCTTCTCACATACACACAAAGACCGGCACCTTTTATAAACCTCTCTTACGGTGCTGTTGGATAAAGTTTAATGAAAATCTCATTTATACCTGTACTTTAACTTGGTAGCGCTATTGAGTGATAATTAATGAACCTTGTCTTTACAGAGAGCCTTTTTTTGTTTGTTTTTTGAGATAGTCTCCATACTTTTCTGTCAGAAAGCTACACATGTCCTCAAACAATGTTTTCTTTTCAAAATTTTTAAAGGATCAGAGTAACGAACAGCAACACGCAAACGGACTGATAGTAAGTTGTGCCATTTTTTCCACCACAAGGTAGTCAAAAATCAACCGAACCTCTGTTCTTCTTTCCCGTTGGACAAAAAAAAAAAAAAATCACTTCTTCTTCCTTTTATTTACTTGTTTTTTTTAAGAGCAAAGCTATCTGTGAGAGGTGTGTGCATGCCCTGTAGGAAAATGGCTCTGGTTTTGCACTCTTCCCGTCTCTGTTTCACCACCTTAGCTTTTCAACTTTCAAAGGAATTTTTGGGGGTTTTTTTCCTCAGTTTTTCCCTCCAAAGCCCATCCTTGGGAAATCTCTGGAACTTTTCCGCTTCTCTTGTGAACCTCTGTTGTGTCTAAATTTGCTATAATTTAATGTAATTCTTATGGGTTTTTTTTTTATTTCTTTCAACAAATATGTCTAATTCTTAGAATGAACTAACTCTACACTAATTGTGAGACTAACTTCACACACACACACACACACACACACACTTCTAAGAACTATTGATCTGTGCTCACTGTATATTTTTATTGACCCCTTATGAAGGACTAATAGATGTCAGACTGTGTAAGGCTGTTTATCCACAGTCGTGCTAACCCGTTGGCCCCTCTAACTCTAAGCCTCATTTCATAAAGATTACTTCGATCTCTGGCTCCACTCCAGTTGTACAGGATTTAACCCAGAGCAGAAATCTTTAACAGTGAAATCAGCTGTTGCTTAATCACCAAACTGATCAATGAAATAACCCTATTTAACCCCCCTGTATTAAGCGCACGAAGCGTTAGATTCGTGCTCAGATTTATTTTTGCGATCGTAGAACGTTCCAGAACTGAAATCTTGCTAACCACCCGCCGAGAAAGTCTTCTCACCCTGCCCCCCAAAGCTGTGCTTTACCTGTTCATTTCGTCTAATGCTCACACAATTTCATATCTTAAATTGACTTAAATTGGTCTTTAATGAAGAGCAGCAGTCTAGCCTCCCCCTCTGAGGCACAAGAATGATTTGAATAGAAAACACAAGGTGATTGGAAGTGAAGCAAATAGAAGAGAAAACCCTCTCCAAACCTCACTGTAATCAGCTGGAATGTTTTTACGAGCCTCTAGCACGAAGAAAGAAAGACTTCCCTTGACTTCACTGCATGACTTCTTTTTTTTTTTTTCGTCTTTGTTTTCCATCTTTTAGTTGATTTTTGGTTAAAAGAGCATTGTGCTAAACAAAAAAGTCTTGTGGCAGAAAGTTCCATTCTACAAATTGTCTATCATGTCATTTCTGATCATTTTATTTCCGTCTCTCTCTCTCTTTCTCTCTCTTTCTTTTTATCTCTGGCATGCTGTGCACAGTATTATGGTCTGGCCCGTCGCCATGGTTGCCTCATATATATGTCTGACTCTCACTGGCTGAGCTACAGTTGCTATGTCATTGCTGTTAGAGTGTCTTGAATCTCTGAGAGCAATCTGAGTAATTATAACCGGTGTGTCGAATTAAGTGGCACTGATAAATTTCAGGCCCGCAGATTAAAAAACAATCGAGTCTGACACAAATGCCTCGTAACTCACGGAAATTAGATTTTAATGACACTCTTATCTGCATACTACATCAGATGGCATTTGTCACAGCTGACCTGTTTTAAATCACACTGTTGATTTAAGGACTTTTCGGATTTTTTTCGTGTCCTTGTTACTAGAGTCACCCTCTTAATCATCAAATCAAGCGCTGACAAGTAAAACTTATTAATTACTCCCTCTCCAGATTGGAAGGAGCCTCAGCTCCGTAATCTTGACATTTAATATGCTTTTACTTTCAGTATGATCCAGAATCTGATCTGAGTGCTGAGTCCATAGTTTAATAGTGAAAGCGCTGGAATGAGAGACGTGTATAATTGTATATATTTATTTATGGACATGGTGTTGTTGCCCTGTCGTCTCCAGAGCACCATAAATCCAGTGGATGGAATTTATCAACCCCGCCCCCTGGACACCTCTGTAGTCAGTGCCATGCCAACACAGACCGCCCTCCCCACAGGTAAGACGCTCCGGCCGTCTCTCTCAGGGGACGTCGACGGATCCGAGGATTCCTTTTCTCTTACTGGGTGCGCGGGGGTGTCGATGGCGGTAGTTCTGGTTTGACTTTGGAGTTTTTCGAAGTCTAGATTCTGTCTGCCAGGGCTAATTTGGAGAAAAACTCTGTGACCTGCGAACGTTTCAGTACTCTCCTGATGTTTTCAAGTGCGTTTATTTACACTTTTCTTGCTTAGCTTGGAGGGTTTCCAAATAAATCTTGTATTATATTACAGTTACAGGATGTTTTTTTTTTTTCACTTCCTGTTAGTCTTGTCTGAGCATGTGACCCTGAGAGAAGACTGCTGATTGGCCAGACACTGTGTCACATGGCTACCTTGCCTTACACCAACATACAGTTCTCCCTCCCTGCTCAGTGGATTGATTTTTCTCTTCGGTGTTTCAGTCCATTAGTAATCTGGATGCTTCCTGCTGTATTTGGTTTCTACAGATTATTCCCAGTAACCTCTGGGAGGTTGTGCTTGACTATAAGGTTTCAAGATTGATAAATGACATTGAAAATACTGAAAATACAGCAGCACGAACTTACACGTGGACATGGCTATCAATCCAATGCGGTATTCCCGGGCCATGATTATTGATTGCGCATATCGTTTGGGTTATTTATACGTTCGTCTGTATTATCTGTATGCGACCGTAAGGGCAGGTCCTCGTTGTTGTTTTTGTTTATCGTTCGGTGTGGCGCAGCTGTGACTGGACCACCTCGTTTGACTCTTAAACGTTCTACACTCAGTCTTTGTGGGCGAACCACATCCGCAGACAGGATCTAGTTTAATGTACTGTCTGTAATTGATTAGGTACACTAATTGTGGGGTGTTATTTAGGTCTCTCTCTAGCATCCAGTCACGTGGTTTTCGAGAACCGGCTCTCGGAGTCGTGGCGTCTCTTTAAACCCTTGCCGGGACCGAAACGACCGTAATGTTTTGACCGAGCTCCTCAGGAGAGTGTGTGTTAGGGGCTCTGATGCTCGCGTTTGTAAGTGTGTTTGCGTGTGTTTTGTTTCTCCGCCCGTAGATGAAGCTCAGGTGTGTAAAACACTGGAGCAGAGGCCTTCCTCGTTACCTGTGGGGCCCGACGTCACAGTGATGGGAAGCCTCCAGACCCCTACTCCCAACAGCACAGGTAAGAATCTTTCTCGTCCATTCAGAATCCAGCTTCAAATCCACACAGGATAAAAAAAAAAACAAAAACAAAAAAAAACCCAATACAAAACACGTCTGATGTTATGTCTGATGATAATTTCAGAACCCGACCGGTGGAAGAATGAAACAAGCAGTGTGTGGCGTTCATCATTTTCGCTTGTTAGGCTATCTTCTGTACTGCAGAGGAAGCAGAAAACTAGTTGTGGCAGTTAATTTCCCTCCTGTAATGTATGAGGGAACTGCAGGAGCGGGAGAATCACTGCGGCACAGCTAGTTACTTCTCTCCGGCTGTCATTATTCCTCAGGCCTGGAGCATCACAGCTCTCCCCCTTTAGTGCTGAGCTGGTGGTATTAGCGCTGAGCTCGGAGAAAGCAGGCACTCAGGAGCACTCAGTGCACTGCAGGCAACACGGAGAAATACACTAGAGAGAGAGAGAGAGAAAGGGAAAGAGAGAGAGAGAGACACAGAAAGAAAGGGAGAGAAAGAGAGAAAGAAAGAAAGAAAGAGACAAAGAGCGAGAGAGAGAGAGAAAGAAAGGGAGAGAGAGAAGGAAAGAGAGAGAGAGAGAGAGAGAGACAGACGAGCTTGACTGCTACATTAAAGATTTTTATTCCCTGAGATCTGGACAGTGCTGATAGCTAGGAGACGTTAGCGCCTTGTTGGGCCTGTGTGTCTGATGTTTGTGTGTGTGTGTGTGTGTGTGTGTGTGTGTGTTTCAGGGAGTGGTCCATCTGCCCCCAGTAGCAGCGTGACATCTCCTGCTCACATGAACCTTCCGGCCCACACCGTCCCCGACTTCTCTTACTCCAGCAGCGAGGATGAGTTTTACGACGCCGACGAGTTTTACCAGAGCAGCACCTCCCCCAAACACTGCGGAGAGTGAGTTACGCGCACACACAAACGCACACGCACTTTAACGCTCGCACCAAAGCAGGCGGAGAACTTTGCTCAGCTCAACTCGCAATGAGAGTGTCCATACAAATAAATTTCACTTTCCGTCCACTTTTACTGGGCCCTTTAACTGCAGCTGTACATTTTTGTCCCACTGCTGACTAGATTCTTTATCATCCAGGTGCACCCTAATGAAGTGTAGTAAAAACACTGAAAAACAAGTGCCCTCACAGCCTGCCCTCTCATCACCTCAGATGTGTAGTTTTGTGCAAAATGCTTCAGGAAACTCATAAAAAAAAAAAAAAATTTGCTTTTAGCCCCTCCAGGACTGCTGGCGCCTTGCCAAACAGTGAGGAGGGATCGGCTCTCAAACGGCCGGACACCACCGAGTCCCTCAACTCCTCTATGTCCAATGGGACCACTGACGCTGGTACCATCTCTCTCTTTCTCTCACACACACACACACACACACACACCTACCTTTACACATACTGTCCATTTATATTGGGTGTGAAGAAAAAGGTGAGGTGTAAATGTGCGTGTGTGTGTCTCTCTCTCTCTCTCTGTGTCTGTGTGTGTGTGTGTGTGTATCAGACCAGTTTGACAGTCACGATGAGCGGGATGATGATGGAGAGGGAGAGTCTGTGGAGGAACACAAGAGTGTCATCATGCATCTGCTGTCTCAGGTCCGACTGGGCATGGATCTCACCAAGGTAACACGTCTCTCTCACTCGCTCTGTCTGACTCGCTCTGTCTCTCTCGCACATGCACACACCCATAAACAAACTCTCTCTCCCTGCTCTCTCTACCACCCACCCACCCACACACGTCTCTCTGCTTTCACTGTTCTCTTCTCGTCCGGTTCTGCCTGTTCTCTCTCTGACCTCTTCTCTCTGTTCTCCTTTTCTCCTCATGGTCCCTCTCTCTCTCTCATCGTGTATTTTTTTGTCTCTTCTCTCTCTCTCTGTTTTTGTCTCTCTCGCTATCTGCTTCCCTTTCCCCTTTTGATCACTGGTTGCAGATGTTAGATTTAAGTTTCAGATGTAGACATTATAGCTGGTCTCTTGTTTCTTTCTTCTCTCTCTCTCTCTCTCTCTCTCTCGCGCCCTCTCTCACTCTCTCTCTAAAGGATCTGGTGTCTCTGTTTGTCTTTCATCTTGGCATTCGTTCTTCTCCTCCTCAGGTGGTCTTACCAACGTTCATTTTAGAGAGGAGGTCATTGCTGGAGATGTATGCTGATTTCTTTGCACACCCTGACTTGTTTGTGAGGTACGTGTTAGTGTGTTAGCTCAGGACGTGTTGGACTCTGAAAATGCCACAGTCTGCCACAGTCGCTGCACCTGTCTTAATTTTAAGTACTTTTTACAGTTATACATATCGGAGCGATTGTAATATTTCTGAATGTCAAGACGAACCTCTGTTATATAAATCTTTGCATTTTTACATGTTGTGTTTCCTTTTAGTTGTAGATGTGTGTGTTTGCGTGTGTGTGGTGTTTCTGTGTGTGTGTGTGTGTGTGTGTGGTGTTTCTGTGTGTGCGCGTTCTGTTTGACGTGTGATGTGTTCTCTCTGGTGTTCTTTCTGTCAGTATTGCGGAGCAGCAGGAGGCCAGGGATCGCATGGTGCAGGTGGTTAAGTGGTACCTCTCCGCCTTCCACGCCGGCCGTAAAGGATCCGTGGCCAAGAAGCCGTACAACCCCATCCTGGGGGAGGTGTTCTTCTGCCACTGGGACCTGCCCAACGAGGCCGACGACCCCGCCGCTTCGGTGAGAGAACCTATTCCCTCCTGCTTACGGCTGGATGTCGTATCCGTAGGTTTTTATCGGCTCTGGTCCTTTTTCCGACTGTGCTGAGGAATCCAGTTCCCTAACGATTCTCTTTCGGTTCTAATTATGCTTCGAACAGTATCACTTTGTAATTGTAAAGTTATTGTTGATAAAACTATAGTTGATAAATAGTTTTAACCAATTGTTTTATTCATGATCAAACCAGTTAGTTAAAGGATTCCAAATGTAATCCACAACAAATCAGTGCAGTGATATAAAAATAATGATATACAGCACACACGGAATATAAATATAATCTTTAAAAGGATGAATGAGACTCAACCTCAAACTGGAGATATAGACCATAAACCACAGGCTTTGTCACCATTTCGTGATATTTCTCTAGTCTGTCTGTTATCATGTCCCCTGTCCTCCTGTTGGCCACAGAGCTTAGAGTTATCTAGAATTATACACAGAAGCTGTGTTTGGTTATCTATGATAAAGACATAGAATACTTTCAAATTTACATAGCATTCATCCTCTCCCAGTCAGTCGTAAAGCGATAGGATTTGTCACCGTTGTGTGTTGAGGCTGTTGGTCAGGTTTCGGGGACGGATGAGATGGTCTTCGGTGTCCTGTGAAAGTGCGCAGGGTGAAGGCTCACACGCCGTATTCATTTAGATTGATGCCGTACCGCAGTAAGCGTTGGGTCGTACTTGAAGTGTTACCCAGCGAGAAAAACGCGGAAGTGTCACATGTCTCGATGCTGCCGCCCGCCCTGCTGGAGTGAACCTAAACTTTGGATCACTTAGCTGTCTGCACCGGCAAAATTTTGTGAATTTAAAAATAAATAAATAAATAAATAACTGAGAAGAAAGGTATTATCCAAGTACCTGGAAAATTACTGTTCTTCTGCAACAAGATGCAACTTGTAATGAATACGTGAAAAATCAGAGTACTCATCTTACAAAATGGAAGCCATGAAAGAAAATAGATTCTAAAACGCTGAGGCTGGTGAGAAGAGCGTTTTGAGTGTATCGTCCTGACTCTCAAGTGACTTGTTAGTGGTGTCCTCTATTGATCCCAGGACTGGTCACGCTGCAGAACCTGCTGTACCTCTGTTAAAAAGACCCAATTTCATCAAGATGCCTCCCAACACCAGACCACACAAGTTCAGTTTCCATCTCTGTAAAGTCTATTAACCTTGTGAAATAACAATTCTGTCGACTCACTCAGATCGGTTTATGGCACTGACATAACGCGGAGAATTTTATAGTCCAGCGTCGTAGTGTCAGTTGCCTGAGTCTTTGGCGATGATGGCGAATTGAAATTTCACAGCAGTTGCTGATTACACGGGCATTTAAGATGATGAAAATGTGAGCAGCAGAAAATTGGATAACAAGCAATAGTTATCGAGTATCACATTTAATTAATTTGTCTAACCGAATAAGACGTCGCCACAGTGATTATTTTCAAATGCTTTTATTTTGGCATATTCATCAGCGGGCCAGATCGTGTGTGTGTTTTTCCCGGGCTGTGTGTAGTACACCCCTGTTCTGATAGTTTCTTCTCTTTATTTTCTGTTGTCAGTTATATTTTGTAGTTGCCTTGTGTTTCACTGACCCAATAAAAACAAAAACCATTTTTCTCTTTCTCTTTCTCTTTCTCTTTCTCTTTCTCTCTCTCTCTCCCTCTCTCCCCCCCCCCCCCCCCCCCCCCCCCCCCCCCCCCCCCCCCCCCCCCCCCCCCCCCCCCCCCCCCCCCCCCCCCCCCCCCCCCCCCCCCCTCTCTCTCTCTCTCCCTCTCTCCCTTTCTCTCTCTCTCTCTCTCTCTCTCTCAGGAGCCTGTGTCTGAGGGCCCTGTGCCATGGTGTGGGAAGAACAGTGTGTCGTTTGTGGCAGAGCAGGTCTCTCACCACCCTCCAAGTGAGTGAGACACTTTCCACCCCGTCACATCATGTCATACAGAAATCTGTCTCACAGCAAGGGAGTCTGTGGGAACACTGAGTGTTAGATGGCTGTGTGTCTGAACCTTGAGTGTAATTCACTTCATGCTCATACCTGTCCACACTGTATCTGCAGTATCTGCGTTTTATGCTGAATGCTTCAGCAAAAAAATCCAGTTCAACGCCCACATCTGGACCAAATCAAAGTTCCTTGGGATGTCCATCGGAGTGCATAACATTGGTCAAGGTGAGCTGGGATAGTTTTTTTTTTTTTGTTTTTAACAAACGCTCGGTAAAATTCAGTGTTATAATTGTGAAAAACAGTGCAAACATCTGCCGTCACACTGGTGAATTCGCCTCCTTTTCTTACCTCCTCCCGCAGGATGCGTTTCCTGTTTAGAGCACGATGAGCACTACATACTCACATTCCCCAACGGTTACGGGAGGTGGGTATTCACTTCAGGCCCATGACTCCATGTGTCCATATGCTGGATTGGATCTGCTCTGGCTCTCTATGTCCAAACTAGTGTGTGTGTGTGTGCGCGCCCGTGTGTGTGTGTGTGTGTGTGTGCATGCGCGCACACGTGTATCTGTCCAATCGTAATCACGGGTAATCGGTTTACTTGTGTGTAATTAGGTCGATCCTGACTGTTCCTTGGGTTGAGCTGGGCGGGGAGTGTAATATATCCTGCTCTAAGACTGGCTACACCGCCAACATTGTGTTTCACACCAAGCCCTTCTATGGGGGCAAGAAGCACAGGATAACTGCAGAGATATTGTAAGTCAACACGAACAATTAAATGAACAGAACATTAGTATAATTAACAAACAGAGCAAACAACTTTGTTTCGAACACATTGAACAACTGAACAAATTACTTTTTTGTTTTGCGTGCAGGTATTACGAATGCACAAGGCATACGATATGAAACCTTCTTTTTTTTTTTTTTCTCTCTCTCTCTCTCAGCTCCCCCAATGATAAGAAGCCTTTCTGCTCCATCGAGGGAGAGTGGAACGGCGTGATGTATGCAAAGTGGGCGACCGGGGTCAGTCACATCGAACGATACCTCCAGATAACGTGGTTTTGCCTTTAGAATGTCAGTTCGATGCTGTTTTCTTCACCCTGTTAATGCTGACCACGCCAAATATCTTACAGGAAAATTCGTTGTTCATCGACACCAAGAAAATGGGAATTATCAAGAAGAAGGTTCGAAAGTTGGAGGACCAGTTAGAGTATGAATCCCGACAGTGAGTAACCCACGGTTTCACTTTATGGAGACGGATCAGAACAACAGCTCTGCTCAGTGACTTCTATCACTTTTGATGAATCAAACTTTGCGTTTTGTAATTCCTTGGTTCTAACAAATAGACTTCATGAAACTGAAGCGCATCTGCCTATTATCAATTGACACCTAAATATATCTTAATATACACTGAACATCAGAAAAACACTTATCAAATCTTTAAGAGGGCACTCTTTGAAATATTTTATGAAAAATATGTAGAATGACACAGTTTTAGACACAACCTGTTCTTCACCGAGTCGTGTTTGTTTAGTGAAGATACCTAAACCGTGTCATTGTGTCATTTTACAGTTTTTCATAAATTGCTTAATAAATAATGCTCTTATAAAGACTTCATATATATATATATATATACACACACACACATATATATATGTGTGTGTGTGTGTATATATATATAGATATAGATATATAGATATATATATAGATATAGATAGATATAGATATAGATATATATAAAAAGTTCATAAGTTCAGTATATATGTTAATTTAATGGTAACGGTAAGCAAGACCTCCTTAAATGCTATGTCTTGTTCCTTGCCTGTGTGGACTCTCCCCTGTGCTCATTGGTTGCTGTGTGTCTGTCAGGCTGTGGAAGGATGTGACATTAAACCTGAAGCTGAAGGATATCGACGCTGCCACAGAGGCCAAACACAGGCTGGAGGAGAAACAGAGGGCAGAGGCCAGAGAGAGGAAAGAGAAAGAAATGCAGTGGGAGACAAGGGTGAGTGTTAACCTCATTAACACACACACACACACACACACACAAACACACATATACACATATATATATACACACACACACACACACATACACACAAACACACATATACACACATACACACACACATACACACACACATACACACACACACACACGTTTCTATCCTAATGGGGACTCCACATCGACTTACAGTAGCCAAATCATTCTTAAAATCAGCTTTCCGAAACTGTCAGATAAGTCACAGGAACCTAAATGTAACCATTCACATACTTAGATTTCACAGATTTTCTTCCTCTTTTTGTGCAGTTAAGCTGTGTATAAAATGTAAAGTGAATTTATGCCGTTTAATCCGCCACATGAATATTATCCAGCTGAACTGCACTATGTGTTAATAAGTTGTGTTATTAATAATAATACTAGTAATAATAATGAGAATAATAATAATAATGATGATGGACTGTTTGTCTGTGTCCATGTTCTCTTTGCAGTTGTTTCATGAAGACGGCGAATGCTGGGTTTATGATGAACCTCTCCTGAGGAGAGTGACATCTCAGAGGCACTAAGCTCATTATGCCTACAAACAGCAAGAGTCTTGGTGATTAAAAGAACTCTTTTGCAAAAAAAAAAAAAAACCAACAACAACCTAAAAAAACACTTTTCATCTTAAAGCCTTGGAATGACTGATAACGACTGAACGTGTACACAGCTTTGCATTTTTGAAGTTCAAATGAATGATGACTAGGACAAAGAAAAAGAAAAAAAAAAACTAAAACAACAACAAACTCCTCTTTATGGAAAAAGAAAAACTCCTTTCTCGCCAACTCCACGTCCGCCCCCTCCACTTCACCCCCTCCTCCAAGGAAAGACAAACCACGTTCAAAGACACAGGAAGCAATTAGAGACCCCCCCACCCCCTTTCAGCCTCTTCCTTCGGGAGACTTCTGGAAAGGATTTCACCCCCCCCCTCCACACCTTAGGGCCAGCGGAGGGTGACCGCGGAGGAGTGGTGTTTTCGATCGAACAAACCGTGACGACGACAGCATTCTGTATCTCAGGGAATCCAGTGACTGAGGATCGAAAGCTGTTTCCGCAGAAGTTCGAAAGCCTTACACGTGTGGAATTGAAAGGGGGGGGGGGGAGCCTGGCTTGCCTAAAGCTAACTATAGCTATTTATATATAGAACATATGATATAAATATATATATATATATATGTAATCTATTTTCTTTCTTTTTTTTTTTCATTTTTCTCTGGCAATAGTAAGTCTTTGGACATATGAACTTCATGACAATGTGAAGAACCATCCCAGTGCCCTTCTACAATCACCATTTGGAGAGGGGGGGGGGGGGCAGTATATTTCTTCTCTCCAACTCTTGTTTTAAATTTTCATTATGGTTTCACGTGAGCTTACCCACAGACGACTAGGAGACGAATCAGCAATGAGGCAGAATTTTCTTGTATCACAGAAATTGTTGAAACTTGTTGCCATATTGATAATGTCAAATCCACATCGATGAGCAAATCATGTCTCTCTTTCTCTCTCTCTCTCATTGGATAATATCCTTTAGTGCCTCAGTGAGGCTGGATTTTACAGAGTACCGTGTGGGTGTCAGAAATGAAAACCCAATCAGTAGCGTAGTGTGTCCGACAAATTTGAAGAACTGTCCAATAGGAAAGCGCTGTGGTGCTGACGACACCGTGCATTACAGCAATGCTTGTCACACGGAGGCCAAGCCACCATATTTTAAAGCCCCTGCAAGTTCCCCTTGTGAATTGTACAATTTTAATCCAAATAAACGGAAGATTTCCCAGTAGTTATGTTTTACAGTACTTTACTGTTCACTACAAAAATATCATATGCTTGAAATAAATCATTTTTAATAATGTGAAAGACCTGTTTGTGCCCATATAGAATATCAATATTTATTACTGCTGCCGGTGATTTGGATATGGATCCGACTCTGGATCTTTGTCTGTAGTGATGATCTGAACTTTCCCGAATATACCTATGATAGCACGACATCAATAGATAGAAATATTTCACAAAGCTGAGAATATAAGGACATTTTTTTTTTCTTGTTTTTTTTTACTTAATAGGTTAAATTAGACAAGATTCTGCAAAGATGATGACCTCCGAAGCCATTCTTTCTTTCTTTATATGATTTTTGTAAATGAATCGTAAATCGAGGCCTTGCCACACGCATCTCACCATCACTCTGTATCGCTCGGAAAGAGCAGTCCAGACACTTTTTTTTTTTTTGCCGTTTCTTTTAAATCATAGCCATTGATTGTACCATATTTTGAACATTAAAAGAGAAAGACCCTCTTATGAATTATGAGTTTTTTCATTATTTAAGTGTCGATCATTCTGATTGCTCATTACAATATTGAAATTGTGGGTGCGTTACAGTTTGTTTGATGTACATCATTATTGGTCTGGCTACTTAGCAGCAATTTTGGGAAGAGTTGGGGGCGGGTAGGGTCTAGTTTTCCATAGAGAGTTATTCAGCTGATGTAGATATTCACTTTTGCTCACCAGAGGAGATGATCAAACAATACTACAATCTTTTTTGAAAACTTAAATGCGTAGTGTCATGTATGTATCCTTTGCGACAACTAGACGCACCATAGAAACTTTTGCCGCTCTTACAGTAATTAGGGCCATCCTCTGATTTGTGGAATACATCCCTATCTGTTAATATATCAGGTCCTGGCCGTACCTAACCGATGAGCGGTGCACTCTAATTGTTATGACTAATAGCGACAACGCAGATGCAGATGCGCTGTAAAATATAAATAAGATACGTCCCACGAAGAGCCAAAATAATCCAGCTGCATAAATGGCTGTCTGTTGGCTCGTTAAACTAAATGTTCGCATCCCAAGCTCACTAAATTTGCATCAGCAAGACGTAATTTTTTGGGTCACCTCCAAATCATGCGGGTCCACCCAATTATTGCTGCCTGGCGTCGCTATAGCACCACAGCGGTACGTTGTGTAAAGAAATGTGCTGCCACCTGGCGGCTGAACTTGTCATTGATTTTCTCTCAGTTATTTACCTCTACTCACAGAACAAGCGTATATTAAGATATACGGTGTTTTTAATGGTTGTGTCTTTACTTCGGCTGAAATGTGAAACTTGAAATCTTTTCGCCCCTGTGCTGAAGGGGGAGGGTGAACCCTAAAACCTCGGTAAATAAGATATGGAGTCCGTGAACGAAGGTCAGTGTGTCATTTAAGATGTTGTTGAAGGACAGAGTCTAAATACACTACTCCCCTGACAGGAGGACATATAGCAGACATGTCATTGATGTCTGAACCATCTGGCATTAAAAAAGGCCCGTAGACATTTTTATTTAAATGTCTAAATTTACTTAAATATCTTTGTCATGGTTAATCACTGTAATAATAATCAATCATCACCACTGTTAATGGATCCCTACATATTATCACATTCAAGCATGAGTGTTACATCAGTTCATTTAACTTAAACCTATTGTTATTCAAACTAATGTCTATCAATTGCTTCTTTTTCGCTGTTTAATATCCTCTTCTAGATAAAATGTTAGATAAAACAAATACAGTTACTTGGCAAAAATCAAATAAATCAATCAAAATATTTCTCTGGCCCAGGTTTCATCCCATCCTCATGCACTGAATAGGGAAGGAGGGTTTAATCTGTTTGAGTATATCAGCTCACTACACTTTCTCCAGTTTACAGCTGTGCAGGGAGTCGTTTCCCACTTGTCCTCTGTCTGATTATTGCTCAAATTCAAGTCTCTCAGTTTTGAGAAGTCTGAACTCCAGAGAAACCCTGAGTATCACAGCCTTTCTCCGAGGTTTGACAAAAAGACACTGAGTGGAGCCCATAAGTAAATAACTGAGCTCCTGTATGCCATAGGACCCGGGGCCCAGTTGTTCAAATAGTTTCATCTGGGTCAGAATGATCCGGATTTAGAAATCCCATGTTTTGCTATCCAGGATCAAGTAATCCATCTTACTTTTGTGCTGGTTTTTCAAAGCGGCATTGGCTTGGATCACCCTGATCCAGATACAAACCTTTCAAGATTACCAAATCTGGATTACCAGTGCTCTAAATGGGACCACATATAACAATGTAGGCT